>NC_134136.1:79274277-79311777 GCF_040939455.1 Microcebus murinus | reverse complement strand
TCTCTCTCTCTATCTCTCGACCTTGGTCTCTCTCTCTCTTTCTCTCTCTCTTTCTTTCTCTCTTTCTATCTCTCTCTGTCTCTCTCTCTCTCTCGACCATAGTCTCTCTCTCTCTCTCTCTCAACCTTGATCTCTCTCTCTTGACTTTGGCCTCTCTCTCTCTCCCTCTCTGTCTCTCTCTCTGTCTCTCTCTCTCTGGGCCCCGACTACCCTCCCTCCTTCGGAATTTAAGGCGAGCGGAGATTCCGGCTGGCCTCTGCCCGGGTGCCTGCCGACGCCTCCTCTCCTGGCTCGGGGCGCACGTTCGTGAGGGAAACACTTTAGGAACCCGGGAGAGACAAACCCACGTCGACGACGGAAAACACATTGCCCGTAGCCGGGGGCCTTGGGGTGGGGACTGTTTCGTGGGAATGAGGTTTCTTGTGGAGGTGATGAGAATATTCCGGAACTGCTGATAAAGGCGGCGGTTGCAGAACACCGTGCGTGGGTGCACTAAACGCCCCCTGAGGGGTGCATGCTTTAAATGGTGGCTTTTTGTGTGTGCTGCGTGGATTTTACCTTGATTAAAAAAAAAATGGGGGGTTCTCAAAAAATAAAGAGAAAAAACCAGAGGCTGGGATGAGTAACTAGGTGGAGATTTTTAAGGCAATGAAACTGCTCCGTGTGATCCTACAGCGGCGGGTCCAAGTCCTTCTACTCCAAACTCGCAGCACGAACCACAGGGGACAGGTTGGGCTGTCACATAAATGACGGACGTTACCTGGTAACAATGTGTCAGCGTTGGCCCATCAATCGCAACCGTGTAACACACCGAGGCAAGACTTTAACAATCCGGGGAGACCAGGCTGGGGCTGGGAGGAGAGGAGAGGGCGGGCGCGTGGAAACTCTCCAGATTTGCAGCTCAATTTTTCTGCAAACCTGAAAGTATTAGGCAAAAAAAAAAAAAAAAAAAAAATGCAATCTATTAAAAATCAAGAGCGACCAAGGTTCCACGCATGCCGCCAGCCCTGCAGAGCTGCCCCGCCCTGGCAGCTCGGTTGCCTCCCCCCAAAAAAAACGTTCTCTCTGGGCACTTGGGGGTGACCTGGGATTTCTGCAGTTTTGGCCCTGAAAATTCCCCACGCTCAGACCCAGCAAACTGGAGCGGCCTTCTCAAATAGAGCCGTGGCCTCGGTGCCATCAAACGCAAAAAATAAATAAATAAATAAATAAATAAAATAAAAATAAAAACACGCGTCCGAGGTGCCAGGACCATCTCACTCACCCGCCCCGGGTGTCTGTTTTGCAATTTCCCTGCCAACCGAGGGTAACAGCACACGCCCGGGGCCCTGGGGCTTGGCACGTTCGAAAAGAGGTGTTCGCTTCTCTTATGTAGGCAAGGATCTTATTAAGTGCATTTAAAAAAAAAAAGAAGAAGAAGAAGAAGAAAATAAGAAAACGCATTTGGTTCTCAATGTATTCTTAACGTCAGAGAAAATCCTATCTGGGGCAGAGAGGCCTCTCGGAAATCCATAAATCAGCATTCCAAAACAGGGTCAACGTCCCGTGCAAGACACGAAACAGAAATCTAAACAGACAGGTGTTCACCTGCACGGCAGAGGCACCTACTCCAATTAGCAGCGACAGAGAGCAGGGCCCAGCTAAGCAGTGGGGGGCAGGGAGGAAGCAGGGGTGGGGGAGGAGGAGGCAGGGGTGCCCCTGCTTGGGGCCCACCGGCCCCCCAATCCCCTCAGGGCCAGGGCCGTGTGGGTTTGAGCCGAGCCGGTCTGCCGGAGCTCCAGGACCAGCCTCCCTCCTTGCAAACCGCACAGACCTTCCTATTATCACGGAGATCTTGCAGAGCTCAGGGGCGCCCCCATGCCCTGAACCTGTTGCAGAGGGAGGGAACTTACCCAGCAGGGAGGGTGCACCCAGGGGAGCCGGGCAGCCCCGGGGGGAGCGAGCGAAAGACAGAAATGTGGGAAGGTCGCAGGTGGGCCTGGAGCCCATGACGAGGCTGCACGCTGAGCTGAGCTTCCCGGGGGCGTAGGGGCAGAGAGGTTGCCCAGGTGGGAGCCGGTGGGGCAGAGAGACATCTGGCTGAGGTCGGGCTGCAGCTGCTCACAAGCAACACTGCAGAGTGTCTTTGGGGGCCGGAGAAAGCTATCCTGATGTTTTTCTCTGCATAAAAAGGCATCATGTCTTGATTATCAGGAGACACGGGGCAAGATGGCCTCCTGGCTTCCTGCCTCTTTTTTCTTTCTGCACCCTCCCTGTGTCTCTGCACTCTCCCCTTCCTCCTTTAAAATGTCAGGGAAGGGCCGGGCGCGGTGGCTCTCGCCTGTCACCCCGGCACTCTGGGAGGCCCAGGCGGGAGGATCGCTCGAGGTCAGGAGTTCGAGACCAGCCTGAGCAAGAGCGAGGCCCCCGTCTCTACTAAAAATAGAAAGAAATTAATTGGACAGCTAAAAATATATAGAGAAGAAATGAGCCGGGCATGGTGGCGCATGCCTGCAGTCCCAGCTACTCGGGAGGCTGAGGCAGGAGGATGGCTTGAGCCCAGGAGTTTGAGGTTGCTGTGAGCGAGGCTGACGCCACTGCACTCTAGCCCGGGGGACAGAGTGAGATTCTGTCTTAAAAAAAAAAAAAAAAGGGCGGGCGCGCGTGGTGGCTCACACCTGTCATCCTAGCACTCTGGGAGGCCAAAGTGGGAGGATCGCTCGAGGTCAGGAGTTCGAAACCAGCCTGAGCAAGAGCGAGACCCCGTCTCTACTAAAAATGGAAAGAAATTAATTGGACAGCTAAAAATATATATAGAAAAAAATTAGCCGGGCGTGGTGGCGCATGCCTGCAGTCCCAGCTACTCGGGAGGAGGCTGAGGCAGGAGGATCGCTTGAGCCCAGGAGTCTGAGGTTGCTGTGGGCGTCAGCCTCATTCACAGCACTCTAGCCTGGGCGACAGAGTGAGACTATGTCTCCAAAAAAAAAAAAAAATCCCAAATACATCATCATTTCTCATGCTACATAAATCAACAAAGTCCTCTGCCAACATTCTCCTCACTTACAGCAAAGCAAAGAAAGCAAAGCCGATTCTCCTGTTTGATTTTCGGGGCCCCGTGGGCTCTCCACTGGCCATCTCCCCAAGCCCAGGGGGAGTCTGGGTGGGGAGGAAGACCCGCCTCAACATCCTTCTCCAAGCAGGTGCTTGTCTTGGGGCTGGACGGCAAACTCCCCACCACCCGGCCTCAGAGCCTCGTCTCTGTCCGGGGGTCGCCTGTTTCGTGCCGGGCGGGCACCGGGCTCTTTTTCCGGCGGGCTCCGAGTCACGCTGGGGCCCCTCTCTCCCTCCTGCTCCCAACACTAACCAGGTCCCCCGACTCGGGACCCTCCTAACCTCCTCCTCTTTGCACATTTGTCCTGCAGGCTCACGCTTGACGTCAGCACCCACGAAACCACGGCGAGAACCTGGGAATGTTCTCGGGAACGTGGCGCCACCAGCAACCGAACATCAGAGAGCAATGACTTCGGGCAGCCCGGGCTGCGAACCACAAGCCTCGGCCGGGTCTTCTCGGCAAGATTCCCACCCTCCTGGCCTGCCCCCTGCCTGGGAGCACAGGCTCCACCCCGAGGCCCGTCCGTGCTTCCCGGACGGTTGTGAGGGTTCCGGGAGGAACATCACGTGGCCGTGCTGGGGTGGGTGGCACGTGCCATCCAGTCTCACACTGGTGCCCCCCACCCACGTCACCTCTCGTTGCACAGACGAAGGGCGGGCTCCTTGGGTGGTTCTGTGTTTGTCCCACGGGCAGAGTCTGCAGGGCGTCCCTGCCCCACACCCGGACCCCTCTCACGGCCCCGGTTCACGTGGTGTCTGGGGCTGGTCCACCTGCCACGTCCGGCCATCCACACCTGCCCTCAGCCGAGGTCCAACCAACCTCCACGGCCTCCTTCAACACAGAACAATTGTGACGTGGCCAGCAGAGGCGGCAATGAGCGACCCCAAGCTGGTGCCTCTTTGGGGGACTCTGAGTGGTCAAGGTCACCCAAGATGAAGAGCAAGGCGTTAGGGACGGTCCCACGGCCCTGGGTTTTGGTGAGACACACACACACACACACACACACACACACACACATGCTCCAAGGCCAGCTCTGCCTCCTTCCAGCTGCCCCTTCACTGCTCAACGCTCTTGTCCCTCGTCCGTGAAATGGGAACGAATTCTGGTGCCCACCTGCCGGAAATGTCGTGAGGGTGACGTAGACGACCCGGTCAGGATGCCGCAGGGCTTGGTGCACTTCCGCGAGTTCCGTGGTGGCCCACCGAGACGGTATGCCCACGCCCTGACCTGTGGACCCTCAGCATGGGACCTTGCTTGGAAAAAGAGCCTCCAGAGATGTAATTTAGTCAAGCGTCTCAAGACGAGACCATGCTGGGCTAGGGAGGTCCCTAAATGCAATGATGGGCGTCCTCATAAGAGACGGCAGGGGAGACGCGGACGCGGAGGAGAAGCCATGTGGAGGCAGACAGAGGAGGCAGAGAGGGGAGTGAGGCTGCGGCCACAAGCCCGGGGACGCCTGGAGCTCCCGGGAGCCGGGAGAGGCGGGAAGGAGCCTCCCCTGGAGCCCGTGGAGGGAGCTCGGCCCCGAGACTCCCGGGTCCCACACTCCCGGGCTCCGGGACTCGGGGAGGGGACACATGTCTGTTGTTTTAAGTCCCTAGATTGTGACTGCTTGTTACGGCAGCCCCAAGAGACTCACACCGCCTTCCCTTTTAGCACAGACGTTGCACCCTACTAAAACCCGAGCACATGAGTTCGAAACCAGCCTGAGCAAGAGCGAGACCCCGTCTCTACTAAAAATAAAAAAAAAAAATTTAAAACAATCAGAGCATCACAGAAAGTTAGCTGGCTTGCCAAACCCAAGGCACAGAGGAACAATTTTACGAAACAAGCGTGCGTGTTGTTGTTGTTTTTTTTTTTTTTTTGAAAGATTTGATCTCGCTGTGCTGGGCCGCGTGTCTGCCTCGATCGCTCCTTTTCCTGCTCCCTGTCTTGGGAGTCTGGAGCTGCCTGTTTCCGGGCTGTGGGTCTCCGTGGAGCAAAGGAAAGAAAGAAACAGATTCTCCCGCCAATCCTAGAGACAGCTCCGGCTCAGACTTCTGGTGTTCAGAACTACCGAGAGATTAAATGACTACCGCTGTAGCCGTGGCGTTTGCCACGGTTGCAACGTGTCCCCCAAAGTTCATGTGTTATGAACTTGACCCCAGTGCAACAGTGTTGAGAGGCAGGACCTTAAAAGAGGATGAGGTCATGGGGCTCTGCCCTCATGAACGGGTTCGTGGTGTTATCTCGGAAGTGGATTCGTTATCACAGAAGTGGGTTCCTGATAAAAGAATGAGATTGGCCTCCCTCTCTTCTTCCTCCTTCTTCTTCCCTCCTCTCTCTCTCTCTCTCTCTCTGTCTGTCTTTTTCTCACTCTCTCTCTCTCTGTCTCTCTCTCACACACACACATTCTGCCCTTCGCAATGGGATGTTCACGCAGCAACAGGCCCTCACCAGGTGTGGCCCCTCCGTCTTGGACTTCCCAACCCCGAGAATCACGAGCCAAACATCTGTTATTTATAGGTCACGCGGTCCGTGGAATTCCGCCGCAGCAGCAGAGAAAGGACTAAGACAACGTTCGTGCTCATTTGTCATGGCAACCACCGGACACTAATACACTCCATTTCCTGAGTGTCCGACAGTAACACAGGAAGCAGAGACCAGAGACAGACACACCCGGCGCCTGCTCTGTGTGCCGCCGTGTCCCTCCAAAGGGCTAACTCACTCACTCATCGCACCAAATCCAAGAGAGCAGCCAACTCCTTAGATACCTCCTCGCCCTTCCTCAGTCTCTGCTCGGGGAGGCCGGGCCGTGTGGACTGCCTCAACAGCAACCATGAGCGCCGGTTCCCGGCGGGGTTCAACCTGCAGGAGATCAGAGCCAAGGTCGGCACCTTAATCTTCAAGCTTCACCTCCCCATGATAGGTCACCTTGCTCAAGTCCCTCCAGGACTTCTTTCCAAGTCCGCTAACCTGCTCCACTTCTGCATCAACCCCCGGGGAGGGGGGGGGTCCGCGCTGAGTCACGTGACCACCCTTGAACCAATCATGGCGCCGGGATGTTCACCTGTGGGAAACTGGCTGCTGAAACCAAAAACAGGGGAGGTGGATGCCAGACGGGCGAAGGTAACCGATGGCCACTACAAGAAAGATTCAAAAAGAGCAGGGATCCCTCCCTCCCTCCTTCCCTCCCCACCTGGCCAGACATACCAGGAGAATCTTCCGGAAGGCTTGGATGGGGGTCTTAGAAGGATGAGTAGAAGTTAAACTAGCTGGACTCCATGGTGAGGGAAGGGTTCTCCCAGACGTAAGCAAAGCGAGAAGGCACATCCCTTGCACCTTGTTGGATCTGACACAGGGCGGGGAGTCCTACCTTTTAGGATGCTTCACCTCAGCATCTGAACGCACAGGTGAGAGCCACCAACATGCCACAGTTGGCGTTTAACGCCGCACCTCTTTGCAGATGTCCCGGCGGGACCGCCATAGCTTGGCTGGGGCATGCTCACCTGAGAGGAGGACCACACCTGTCACACCGGGTGTCCATGGCAACCAGGTGTGGGCTCAGGAAACGCAGCCGGCTCGCTGCCTTTTTGATCCGGCTCTGCCTTCGGGGCCACCCAGCTGCCTCTGAGAACATCCCCGAGCCCCTCACCTGTCCCCTGAGCTGTCACGCCCTTGGGGCTTTCAGAGAATCAACCGGGAGGTGTCCCCCCCGGCTAGGGCTCCTTGTCTTTCCCGTTCTGCCGCAGCCCTGCCGATGACGGGGGCGGGACCCAGCCCCGTGAGGTCTGTCTGCTCTGGGAAACGACTTCCAGGGCGTTTTGTTCCCTGGGTAGACCAAAGACAGCCGCCGGCTGCCTCTGCTTGAGGAACACGGCGCGGTTAGCAGCCCGTGCGTTTTGCAGGCTGTCATGGGAGTGACAGGCACATCTCAGTCTCCCGTCAGCTTGTCGCTCACCTGGGCTGTGTGACATGACGGCGTGGGTCGCCGATGAAGTGCACACGCTTCCCCGCAGACCCTCAAAGACGCAGCGGGGGGTTCTCGCTGCCGTTGGTGAACATGCATAATTCCCGGTCGTGCCGGCAGAAAACCCACAGGTGCAGCCGGCTCCTCTCAGGCAGACCCTCTACGCGTCCCCTTCCAAAGACCCTCGGCAATGCCGACAAACCCGACAGCCCCAAATTCCACCTTATCCGACTCAAAAAAAAAAAAAAAAAAAAAAAAAGCGCTGGCGAGGAAGTCAAAAGAATTCCCCAAGCACGAAGATCCGGGAGATATATAAAGAGTAGGAAAAAAAAATCTATTAATAAAAAAAAATCCCACAGGCCAAAAAAAAAAAAAAAAAAAAGAGCTTACCCTGAATCCTAAAGTATTAAATCCTTGACATCCATTTTCATGTCCTGCTAACATTTTTTTTTTATATATGCTAACTCTTAGCAACTTGCTTAAAAAAAAAAAAAAATAAAGTCAAATATGAGCCCTGCGGATTCTGAGAGCTGTCAGATCTTTCTGCCTTCATAAATTTTATATATTTTTTTCCTCCCCCTTGCAGTGAACGAAGCGGCAGTGCACGCCGCCGGTTCTCTCACGGATGTGCCACGGCTGTGTGGGGAGTGGGCGTCGCGGGGTGTCACGGCGGGAAGGCGGGAAGGAAGGGGCGGAGGGGGGCCGCACTCCCACCGCCCCAGAAGGCCCAGCCAGCTCCAGGCGTGTGCAGGAGCCCAGCCTGCCCCGGGCGTCAGGGCCGCGTGGCCAGGCCCCGTCCATCCGTGCTGCTGCAGGTGCGTCGGCCACGGTGCCCGCACGGCCCAAGGCTCACCTGGGTGTCGGCCGCGGGCACGGCCTGCCAGGCTTTCTCTCTCTCTCTTACTCTCTCTCTATTTGTTTCTCTCTCTTTCTCTTTCCATCTCTCTCTCTTACTTTCTCTCTCTTCCTCTATTTCTTTCTCTTTCTTTCTCTCTTACTCTCTCTCTCTCTTTCTCTCTCTATCTCTCCCTCTTACTTTCTCTCTCTCTCTCTTTCTCTCTCGCTTGCTCTCTCTCTTTCTCTAACTTTCTCTCTCTTTCTCTTTCTATCTCTCTCTCTTTCTCTTACATTCTCTCTTACTTTCTCTCTCTCTCTATCTCTCTTTCTCTCTCTTTCTCTTTCTATCTGTATCTCTCTTTCTATCTCTCTTTCTTTTTTTTTTTTTTTTTTTTTTTTTTTGAGACTGAGTCTCACTTTGTTGCCCAGGCTAGAGTGAGTGCCGTGGTGTCAGCCTCGCTCACAGCAACCTCAAACTCCTGGGCTCAGCAAACCTCCTGCCTCAGCCTCCCGAGTAGCTGGGACTGCAGGCATGCGCCACCATGCCCGGCTCATTTTTTGTATATATATATTTTTAGTTGGTCAATTTCTTTCTATTTTTGGTAGAGACGGGGTCTCGCTCTTGCTCAGGCTGGTTTCGAACTCCTGACCTTGAGCAATCCGCCCGCCTCGGCCTCCCAGAGTGCTGGGATTACAGGCGTGAGCCACCACGCCCGGCTCTATCTCTCTTTCTTTCTCTCTTTTTTCTTTCTTTCTCTCTTTCTATCTTTCTTTCTCTGTCTCTCTTTCTATCTCTTTCTTTCTTTCTATCTCTCTTTTGCTCCTTCTATCTCTCTTTCTTTCTCTCTTTCTATCTCTCCCTCTTACTTTCTCTGTCTTTCTCTCTCTCACTTTCACTTTCTATCTCTTTCTTTCTCTCTCTCTCACTTTCTCTTTCTTTAATTTCTCTCTCTCTTTCTCTCATTCTTTCTTTTTCTCTCTCTCTCTCTCTCTTTCTTTCTCTCTCTCTGTCTCTCTCTCTCTCTTTCTCTCTCCTTCTTTCAGACAGGGTCTCACTCTGTCGCCCGGGCTAGAGTGCCGTGGCGTCAGCCTTGCTCACAGCAGCCTCCAACTCCTGGGCTCAAGCGATCCTCCTGCCTCAGCCTCCCCCCAAGTAAGCTGGGACTACAGGCGTGCGCCACCACGCCCGGCTCATTTTTTCTGTATATTTTTAGTTGTCCACCCAATCTCTTTCTATTTTTGTTAGTAGAGTCGGGGTCTCGCCCTTGCTCAGGCTGGTCTCGAACTCCTGAGCTCGAACGATCCTCCTCCCTCGGCCTCCCAGAGTCAAACTTTCTTTCTTAAGCATGATATTTTTTCCCCCGTTGTTTTCATCCTCTCCGATTGTGTTCTGACAGCACCCACGCTCTTCGGATTTGAGGACAAGCCACACGAAGGCGCCTGATGTATGTTTCTAGGGTTTGTTAAGACGGCTCGAGTATTAGTTTAATTTTGGCCCCCGACTTCACCCTGGGCGATCGCCCAGGACAAACCTCCCTGCTCGGCAGCAGCCAAACGGGCCGGGCGCTCCCGGGCGGGTCGGTTCTCCGCACCCACCTGTGAGCCTCACTCACTCTAACAGGTGTCTGGTCCACACAGCCTGGTTCAGACGCACATGTCCCGAGAGGCTCCAAACAGGGTGAAGCGTAAAACCCCGAATCTGTAACCGGACTTCCGCGACCCCTCCACATGGGCAAGATATCAGCCGTGAGATCGGTCTAGCCATCGCCGGCCATGACCCAGATCTGGTGAGGCTGCTGCACAAGGTCTCGTGCAATCCGTCCAGTTTCACAAAAGTCGAGCACGAGGCGGCCACGGCTAGATTCCCCGGGGAAGCCCAAATTAGTCCCCAGGGGTAGCCGGTTATAAGCACCTCAGATTAAATGCTCCTAGCAGTCGACTCTCATTGCCTCCAAACAACGCCAAAGACACTCATGGTGCAGTGCAGACAATGCTATTTTAAGCTGCTCTTCTGTACGAAAGTACTGCCATTCTCTAATTAGATTTTCTTAATTTCTACGGCAGGCAATAAGCGTAACCACTAAGCTGTTAAACTAAAAATTTGCAGAGAGAGCCTTTTGGTTTAACCACCAAACAGGTGTCCTTTGAGTCCCTATTTGTGGACACCTCGCTGTTCAGGGGGCCACCCGGATTCCGGCAAAGGGCAGATAAATGAGTCACAGACACGGCGTTAAACATAGGAATGCGGCTGTGTAACAAGGGCCAGGCGTGGTGGCGCCTGCCTGTCATCCCAGCACGTTGGGAGGCTGAGGCAGGAGGATCGCTTGAGCCCAGGAGTTTGAGACTAGCTGGGACAACACAGTGAGACCCCATCTCTACAAAAAATTAGCTGGGCATGGTGGTGCACACCTGTAGTCCCAGCTACTCCGGAGGCTGAGTCAGGAGGATCACTTGAGCTCAGGAGCTTGAGACCAGCTGGGACAATACAGTGAGACCCCATCTCTACAAAAAATTAACTGAGCATGGTGATGCACACCTGTAGTCCCAGCTACTTGGGAGACTGAGTCAGGAGGATTCCTTGAGCTTAGGGGTTTGAGACCAGCTGGGACAACACAGTGAGACCCCGTCTCTACAAAAAATTGGCTGGGCATGGAGGTGCGTACCTGTAGTCCCAGCTACTCGGGAGGCTGAGGCAAGAGGATCGCTTGAGCCCAGGAGTTTGAGACCAGCCGGGACAACACAGTGAGACCCCATCTCTACAAAAAATTAGCTGGGCATGGTGGCACATGCCTGTAGTCCCAGCTACACTGGAGGCTGAGGCAGGAGGATCTCTTGAGCCCAGGAGTTGGAGGCTGCAGTGAGCTAGGATTGCACCACTGCACTCCAGCCTGGGCAACACAGAGAGACCCTGTCTCTAAAAATAAAATAATTAACCCCCCCACACACACATAAAAAAAATCTCAGCAACATTATAGCTGGCAGGGGTGGTGGGGGAAGGTCTCCCAAGGCAGTAGAGACAAGAATGTGTCGTTGCACAGAGAAAGTTTTCAATGCATTGCCATCCCTGCCATCACAACTAGCAAATTCCCAACACCTTTTCTCGTGTAAATTTTCTTATGAGAATTAGAAGCAACACATTGCACTATTTGTCCTTTTTGTTGTTGTTGTTGCCATTAAATATTTGCCTTCTGCCTTCTATCATACATTTTTACTTGTTTAAAAAAAAAGGAGGAAAGAATGAATCCATGCAATATCTCCTAAAACAGCCATAACATCACAAAGTGGGATCCCAGAGCGTGATGGCCCGGTCTTAAGCAATTGTCTCCCCACGTGAGAACAGGAGATTGGAGCCACACGCAGGAGGGCAAGTCGGCCCTGCTTATTACAATTAAATGCACATTTCCTTCTGACCAGGGACTTCCACGCCTAGGTGGCCATCCCGGAGAAACCGTCACACGGGGCACGAGCAAGCCTGCAGAGAAACAACGGGCAGAACCTCGTTGTTCACCCAAACAAGGGGCGTCGGTGGGTGCAGGCTGTACAGTCTTCAACACGCAAAATGCATGAGAGGGGTCTGTCTCTGGGTGCTGCTCAGAACCTCTCCAGATGGCTCAGAGAGAAAAGCAACCGCGGACATTTGCATGCAACCACACGGGGCGAGGCTGTGGGTGTTTGCAGGCATCACGAGCACACACACGCAGCCGGCCCACGTGTGTCTGAATGCGCAGGAACAGTGCTGGAAGGGTACAGGGTGGGAGGGGGGCTCACGTCTCAGGAGTGGCCGGGGAACGGGGAGGTCTTCGGGGGGACTCAGGCTTTATGTGGGACGTGTCTGTGTCGTTTACAAAACACACGTCTTAAAGTCATTTCCTGAATATTTGGAGATTGATATATTGTCTTTGGAGACAAGACAAAAAAAAAGAAGTCAACAAGAGTACAGAGAGACCATGTTCACTAAAGAATGTCTGCATTTATCCACATAGCCATCCATCCACCCAAACACCCATCCATTCATCCACCCATCCATCCACCCATCCATCCATCCTCCCTTCCGCCCGTCCATCCATCCATCCATCCATCCACCCATCCATACACCCCACCTCCATTCATCCATCCACCCACCGACCCACACATCCACCCATCCATGCATCCACCCATCCACCCATCCATCCATCCACCCATCCATCCATCCATCCATCCACCCACCAACCCACCCATCCACCCATCCATACACCCCACCTCCATTCATCCATCCACCCACTGACCCACACATCCACCCATCCATGCATGCATCCACCCATCCACCCATCCATCCATCCACCCATCCATCCATCCATCCACCCATCCATCCACCCACCCATCCATCCACCCATCCATCCATCCACCCATTCACCCACCGACCCACCCATCCATACACCCCACCTCCATCCATCCATCCATCCACCTATCAACCCATCCATCCACCCCACCTCCATTCATCCATCCACCCACCGACCCACACATCCACCCATCCATCCATCCACCCATCCATCCACGCATCCATCCACCCATCCATCCACCCATCCATCCACCCATCCATCCACCCATCCATCCATCCACCCATCCATCCATCCACCCATTCATCCACCCATCCATCCATCCATCCACCCATCCATCCACCCACCCATCCATCCACCCATCCATCCATCCACCCATTCACCCACCGACCCACCCATCTACCCATCCATCCATCCATCCACCCACCGACCCACCCATCCACCCATCCATCCATCCATCCACCCACTGACCCACTCATCCACCCATCCATCCATCCATCCATCCATCTACCTACCCACCCATCCACCCATCCATCCACCAACTCATCCATCGATCCATCAATCCATCCATCCATCCACCTACCCACCCATCTACTCATCCACCCATCCACCCACCCACCCATCCACCCACCCATCAACCCATCCATCCACCCATCCACCATCCATGCATTCACCCATCCATCAACCCACCCACCCACCCATCAACCCATCCACCCATCCATCCATCCATCCATCCACCCATCCACTCTCTTCCTACCTCCCCGCAAAGCCTGCAGCCTCCTGAGTGCTTGTCCAAAAACCAAAGCAACACCTCATCCTGCCGCCGGGCTGGAGCAAGCATCCCCTGCCCTTCCTGCCTGCGCAGGGGAGACACCCTCAAAGCCATTGAGCGTGTCCTTCGAAAGAAGAGCAACGACGTGTACGAAACGTGGGGCTCCCCGGACAGGAGTAGCAGGATTCGGATTTAAACTACGACGAGTTTCCCTGGCAGAGCCCAAGTGACCTTCGAGGCAAGTCTCTCCTGGAAGGAAACTTTAAATAGGAGCCAAAGGGACCTTCAGGAACCAGGTCTCCCGGACGACTCACATCCGGTGATGGTTGGTCCCACCTGTAAGATGCCAAGCAGATGCAGGTGAAACCTGAGCAGGTATGAACGCTGTTGTCTATTAAATACTCCCCCCGAAACAGCACGTTTTAGAGTGACATTTCTCAACCAGGGGCGATTTTTGCCTCCCAGGGGACATTTGGCAATAACTGAAGACATTTTTTTTTTTTTTTGAGACAGAGTCTCCCTCTGTCACCCGGGATAGAGCACCGTGGCATCAGCCTCGCTCACAGCAACCTCCAACTCCTGGGCTCAAGCGATCCTCCTGCCTCAGCCTCCTCCCGAGTAGCTGGGACTACAGGCATGCGCCACCGTGCCTGGCTAATTTTTTCTATTTATATATATTTTTTAGTTGTCCAGCTAATTTCTTTCTATTTTTTAGTAGAGACGGGGTCTCGCTCTTGCTCAGGCCGGTCACGACCTCCTGGCCTCAAGCGATCCTCCCGCCTCGGCCTCCCAGAGCGCTGGGATGACAGGCGTGAGCCACCGCGCCTGGCCCGCCGGAGACATTTTTGACCAGGAGGACTGGGGTGTCAGGTGGGAATTACTGACATCTACAGGGTAGAGCCCAGGGATGCTAATCCACACCCCGAAGTGCACAGGATGCCCCCACCACAGAGTCCCTCCGCCCCAAATGCCAATAGTGCTGTAGTTCAAACACCCTCCTTTAAGGGATCAGAATAATGGACAGAAATGTTCATCTTCACCAGGCCATCTCCACGGTGCACTCGGGCTCTGTACCTCCTCGTGTCACTGGGCTCTGACATGCACATACCGTGTTTCCCCGAAAACAAGACGGGGTCTTGTATTTATTTTTTCCTCAAGCAGACACCCTAGTAGGGCTTATTCTCAGGGATGTGTCATTTTCCCCTCAAAGCCTCAGCTTGCAGCACGCACAGAACGGCGGGGACGCGACAGGGGGAGCCTACCTTGTTGGTGGGGCTGCCCGCACCTTCCCGGCCACCTCTGGGACAGCAGCTGTCACGACAGGGTGGATGAGAAGGGCTGCTCGTGTTCTTTCCCGCTCCGCGACGACTCGCACGGGTTGTGCAGATGCGCTGCGTAGCCATGCCCGTCACTAGGGCTGATTTTCATAGCCACGCCCATCACCAGGGCTGATTTTCATAGCCACACCCATCACCAGGGCTGATTTTCATAGCCACGCCCAGCACTAGGGCTGATTTTCACAGCCACGCCCAGCACTAGGGCTGATTTGCATAGCCATGCCCATCACCAGGGCTGATTTTCATAGCCACGCCCATCACTAGGGCTGATTTCCATAGCCACGCCCACCACTAGGGCTGATTTCCATAGCCACGCCCATCACTAGGACTGATTTTCACAGCCACGCCCATCACTGGGGCTGATTTTCATAGCCACGCCCATCACTAGGGCTGATTTTCATAGCCACGCCCATCACTAGGGCTGATTTTCATAGCCATGCCCATCACCAGGGCTGATTTCCATAGCCACGCCCATCACTAGGGCTGATTTTCATAGCCACGCCCATCACTAGGGCTGATTTTCGGGGTGGGGCTTCTATTGTGCACATGCTTAGACATCCTGCTGGGGCTTATGTTATGGGAAGGGCTTATTTTCGGGGAAAGCGGTACCTATAGCTTTCTCCTGACTCACCACCCACCCACCTTCCTTGCTGCTCTTTCATCTTGATCTGTGCTCGCCCGCCCAGCTATGGCAAGAAAACGCCTGAAGAAACGCTCAGAGGTGCCAGTTTGAAGGAGCTTTTGTAAAACAAAAGCAAGGATCTGGACAGCCCCGATGCACGCACGCTTTGTTTATTTGACTTGAAAGGTGTTCCTTTGATAAGAACACTGCCACCCGGCAAAACCACGAAAGGGTCGCTATTGATCAAACGCCTCGGGGCAGAGAAACGAAGGCAGTGAGCAGAGAGTCCAAACAAAGTTTAATTTAGAAAGATAAATTTTGCATCCTCCGCTGGAGATAGAAAGACGGTGTGTGTAGGTTAAGGGGGAAAAAAATGGTTCAATAAACAAGGCTTTGTAGACACACGTCTGCTGACAAAGGCAGAGAGAGATTTCACGTTCTCGGGAGACTTATCTATCCGTCAGCCGACGTCCTGCTTAAAAGAAATATTCTCCAGCCGCGTTCCCAGAGATTGTTTTTTCAGGGGGCTTGGGATAGGACTTGGGAACCTGCTTTTTTTTTTGACATTTTCAAAAGGGCCGGGCGCAGCAGCTCACGCCTGTCAGCCCAGCACTCTGGGAGGCCGAGGCGGGAGGATTGCTCGAGGTCAGGAGGAATTCGAGACCAGCCTGAGCAAGAGCGAGACCCCGTCTCTACTAAAAACAGAAAGAAATTAATCGACCAACTAAAAATATATAGAAAAAATTAGCCGGGCGTGGCGGCGCATGCCTGTAGTCCCAGCTACTCGGGAGGCTGAGGCAGCAGGATTGCTTGAGCCCAGGAGTCTGAGGTTGCTGTGAGCGAGGCTGACGCCTCGGCACTCACTCTAGCCTGGGCAACAAAGCGAGACTCTGTCTCAAAAAAAAAAAAAAAAAATTTGCGTTTGAAATTACTATACCGGAAAATGGATATTTTTCTGGAGTTCTGTGAATTTTAACACATGCTCACTTTCAAGATACAGAGTAGCTCTATCACCACTGAAATTTCCCTTATGTCATCCCTTTATAGTCTGAAACACACGTGCACACGCACACACACACTCTCGAACCCCATGAGGGAATCTACATTTTAATAAATACTCCCACGTAATTCCCCCTTGGTAAACCAACGATGTAGTGAAACTATCCGTAGCCTCAGAAGGTCTCCAGACTGGACCAGGCAGAAGGGCTTATTGGCTAATGTGAATGTCGTCCAGACATTTACGATTTCTAAGCATCATTCCTCTCATTGCAAAGCAGAAATGATATGTATCTTATAAAATAGGCATGAAGAGAAAGAAATAATGTGAGCAAAGCCTGGAATTGTAGCAGGTGTTCATTAAATAGTGCCCATTGTGATATTTTTGGGAGTCAGAGTTTTTAAACACATATACACAGCTAGATAGATTAGATGATAGATAGATATAGATTGAATAGATGGATGGGTGGATAGATAGATGGAATGGATGATGGATGGATGGATGCATGGATGGATGGGTAGTCAAAATAGATGGATGGATGGATATATTAGATGATAGATATATTAGATGATAGATAGATAGATAGATAGATAGATAGATAGATAGATAGATAGATAGATAGAATGGGTGGGTGGATGGATGGATAGATACATGGATGGATGGATGGATGGATGGATGGATGGATGGATGGATAGATAGATGGATGGATGGTTGGATGGATGAGTGGATGGATGGATGTATAGATAGATGGATGGATGAGTGGATTGATGGATGGATAGATAGATAGATAGATGGATGGTTGGATGGATGGGTGGATGGATGGATGTATAGATAGATAGATGGATGGATGGATGGGTGGGTGGATGGATGTATAGATGGATGGATGGATGGATGGATGGATGGATGGATGGATGGATCGATGGATGGATGGATGGGTGGATGGATGTATGTATAGATGGATGGATGGATGGATGTATAGATAGATGGATGGATGGGTGGATTGATGGATGGATAGATAGATGGATGGTTGGATGGATAGGTGGATGGATGTATGTATAGATGGATGGATGGATGGATGGATGGATGTATAGATAGGTGAATGGATCGATGGATGTATAGCTAGATGGATGGATGGATGGATGAGTAGATGGATGGATGGATGTATAGATAGATGGATGGACAGACAGATAGATAGATGATATATGGATGCAAGCTTCCACTTCTGACCAAGATGGCATGACGGGAGCCTGCAAGACTTCCTGAGTCGAGAAGATGAGGCTGAGGGTCCGAGGAGACCAAGACAGCAACCGTCCACAGGAAGGAGTGCTGTCCCAGAGCAAGGGAGCTGTATGGAGAGGGAACCCCAGAGACCTGCAGACAGCCCACCCTGAGAACACAGCTGAGGACGGACTGACACACGCCTATGAGGAAATGACCGCGTGTCAGGGAAAGGACCACCTGAGAGGAACAGTGATGAGTGACCAGTGTTCACGCAGAGCTCAAAAGGAACCTGTGTCCTGACTTTGCCAACTGGAAAACCTCCATAGTTCACAGAGCATCGTGTAGGATACTGAGAAAGACCTTGCCTCTGTAAGTTGCACAAATTAACCCTAAATTAAACACTGATCTCTCACACCTGCCCCCTCCTCCAGAAAAAATCCTGAAAAGAGCAAACTATTTCCATGTGACTTAACTGCATCCCAGAACAAAGCCTAAATATATCTGTAATTTTATTAAATGCAAATGGTCTAAAATAGCCCCAATTAAAAGGCAGAGATTACCAGATTGGCTATAAAGCAAGACCCAACTATATGCTTTCTACAAGAAACCACCTTTGGCTATGAAGACACCAATAGGTTTATAATAAAAATAAACACCAATAGGTTTATTGGTTTATTGGTGTTTATTATAAAAATAAACCTATGGGTGTTTATTTTTATAATAAAATAAACACATCCATCCATCCATATAATTGGTGAATAAAAGGAGAAAAACAGTATATAACGCCAAAACTAACCAAAAGAAACCTAAAATGGCCACATTAATGTTTTTAAAAACCTCTATTTCAAAGCAAAGAGCGTTACCAGATGTAAAGAAGGATATTTCACAATGATAAAACTGTCAGCTTATTAAAAGGATGTAACAATCATAAACATTCAAGCACCTAATGACAGAGTTTCAAAATACAGGAAGAAAATCTGATATAACCGTAAGGAGAAGTAGACACATACACAATTATAGTCAGATATTTCAATTTCCCTTTTCAAGTGTTGATACAAGAAGTAGACAGAAAATCAGGCTATAAAAGACTAAAACAACGCTATCAACAAGCTTAACCTAATTGATGTTTATTGAAGGTTCTACCCCCAAAACAGGAGAATTGACATTATTTTCAAGTGCACATACAATATTTACCAAAATAGACCGTAAACTTGGTTATAAAACATGCCCGAAATTTAAAAGGATTAAGGTCATACAAAATGTGTTATTTAACTGCAATGGAATAAATTTGATCCCAGCAACAGGGAAATCTTTGAAAAAGGGCAAATATTTAAAAACTAATAACACACTTCGAAACACACAAGGCTGAAGACGAAAATGAAAAAGGAAACCAGAGAATATATTGAATGGAATAAAAATCGAAATAGGAAATATCAAAACTTATGGGACACTGCTAAATCAGTCCTTAGATGAGAAATTTTAGCACTAATGCTTATGTCAGAAGAAATAAAAGATCTCAAATCAGTGACCCCAGGTTTACTTTAAAATAAATAAATAACAACGAGCAAATTATACCCAAGATGGTAAGCAGAAGGCAAGAAATAATAAAGATTGGAGCAGAAATCAATGAAATAAGAAGCTGAAAAACAACTGAGAAAATTTAATAAACTCCAAACCTGGTTCCCTAAGATGATCAATGAATTGATAAATCTCTAGCCAGGTCGATCAAGAAAACAAGAGAGAAGACACAATCAATATTAGGCTTGAGAAAGTAAATATATATATATATATTTGTAGGTTACAACTTTCTCACAAACAAAGCTCCAGGACAAGTTTCACCGGTGAATTCTACCAAACATCGAAGAAAGAAATAAAACTAATTTTACACAAATGACCCAGGGCTGCTGCCCCAAAGAAAGGACGCTGCTCGGAGACACCAATAAGAGTCTAGACAGACAGGCCTGGCTGGGTTCCCCACTCTGTCTGTGAACATTACCGTGTTTCCGCCGAAAACAAGGCAGGGTCTTATATTTATTTTTCCTCAAGAAGACACCCTAGCTAGGGCTTATTTTCAGGGGATGTGTTATTTTGTTTAAGTACAGTGCAACCATCTACATTGATTGGAATAGAGTGAAGCCGTCTTCTTCTGGAACATCATCCTCACTCTCCAGACCCCGAATCCCATCCTGAATGTCTTGTGACTCTGTTTCCTTTAGAGCCACTGGCCCCGATCTCTCCTGTGGAGCACTAGAGCTCTCACGGGGCGGATGAGAAGGGCTGCTCGTGTTCTTTCCCGCTCCGCCACGACACGCACGGGTTGTGCAGATGCGCTGCGCAGCCACGCCCGTCACTAGGGCTGATTTTCATAGCCACGCCCACCACCAGGGCTGATTTTCATAGCCATGCCTATCACCAGGGCTGATTTTCATAGCCACGCCCATCACCAGGGCTGATTTTCATAGCCACGCCCATCACCAGGGCTGATTTTCATAGCCACGCCCATCACCAGGGCTGATTTTCATAGCCACGCCCATCACCAGGGCTGATTTTCATAGCCACGCCCGTCACTAGGGCTGATTTTTGGGGTGGGGCTTCTATAGTGCACGTGCTCAGAAATCCCGCCGGGGCTTGTTTCGTGGGTAGGGCTTGTTTTCCGGGAAACACGGTATTATTAGATAACAGCCATCTTTTCCAATCACATTTCTCCACCGCTGCCTGTTCTTCACTGAGCCTGAGCATAAAACTAGTCTTGGGGCCTTCATTTCTGAAGGCTTCCCCCTCCTGGAAAACTTTGATTAAATAAACCTGATGCGCTTTTCTCATTGTCAACCCACCTTTTGCTACAGAAGCATGGCCTGTGATCTTCATAGGGGTGAGGAAAGGGTTCTTGTACCCTCTACCCCCTGCTACCCTTCAGGGGCTCCCCGACTGCCTAATTCCCTTCCCCGCTGAGACAATGAGGTTTCCCATTTCCCTATTTATTAACAGGCACTTCATGGGTACACCTCACTAGTATTGTGTTTCCCCGAAAACAAGCCCTACCCATGAAACAAGCCCCGGCAGGATGTCGGAGCATTTGTGCAATAGAAGCCCCACCCCGAAAAGCAGCCCCGGTGACGGGCATGGCTATGAACATCAGCCCTAGTGATGGGCGTGGCTATGAAAAATCAGTCGTGGTGGTGGGCGTGGCTATGAAAATCTGCCCTAGTGACAGGCATGGCTATGAACATCAGCCCTAGTGATGGGCGTGGCTATGAACATCAGCCCTAGTGATGGGCGTGGCTATGAAAATCAGCCCTAGTGATGGGCGTGGCTATGAAAATCAGCCCTAGTGGTGGGTGTGGCTATGAAAATCAGCACTGGTGATGGGCGTGACTATGAAAATCAGCCCTGGTGATGGGCGTGGCTATGAAAATCAGCCCTAGTGATGGGCGTGGCTATGAAAAATCAGCCCTAGTGATGGGCGTGGCTATGAAAATCAGCCCTAGTGATGGGCGTGGCTATGAAAATCAGCCCTAGTGATGGGCGTGGCTATGAAAATCATCCCTAGTGATGGGCGTGGCTATGAAAATCAGCCCTAGTGGTGGGCGTGGCTATGAAAATCAGCCCTAGTGGTGGGCGTGGCTATGAAAATCAGCCCTAGTGGTGGGCGGGGCTATGAAAATCGGCCCTAGTAGTGGGCGTGGCTATGAAAATCAGCCCCAGTGACGGGCGTGTCTGCGCAGCGCATCTGGACAACCCATGCGTGTCGTCTCGGAGCAGGAAAGAACACGAGCAGCCCTTCTCATCCGCCCCGTGAGAGCTCTAGTGCTCCACAGGAGAGATCGGGGCCGGTGGCTCTAAAGGAAACAGAGTCGCAAGACATTCAGGATGGGATTCGGGGTCTGGAGTGTGAGGATGATGTTCCAGAAGAAGACGCCTTCACTCTGTTTGAATCCAGGTAGATGGTTGTGCCGTACTTAAAAAAAAAAAATTACACATCCCCTGAAAATAAGCCCAACTAGGGTGTCTTCTTGAGGAAAAAATAAATATAAGACCCTGTCTTATGTTCGGAGGAAACACGGTATTAGGCTCCAGGAAGTTTTAAAAGCTGACCCCATCCAATTGTGCTTAACAACCCCACAAATTCGGTCTTCCGATGATGCCCATCGGACGGGTGAATAAGGCCCCCACATGCAATACAAGGTGACATGAACTATTCGGGGCACGCTTATACCAAAGGAAAAAAATAATTTGTAAATTGTCTGAAATTTAAAAAAAATTAAACTGGGAATCTTTATATATTTTTTCCCTCCCTTGTACAGAAGGTGTCTTGGCTGTCAGGTAAGGAACTGTCCCCCAAGAGGAGAGAGACTGGCCCGGGCTGGTGTCAGCCCTACATCTGGGGGTCTGACACCCTCAATTCAGCTCCTCCCCTCTGCCCCACAGGCCAGAGTCTTGCTCCTGGCAGCACTGGATTCCCGGCTCACGTGAAGCAAGGATCGCACGCGTGTTAGCAATCCCAGCGAGAGGCCAAAGGGGAACCCGGCGGCGGATGAATGGGTAGTTCGGGAGGAACTGGCACTGTTTTATTAATGAAACCCTCACCGCAAGTTGCACTCCTGCAGATTCACCCTGCACAACTGGAACTAGGAGGGCCTCCCTCCTAAGCCCTTTCGCAAGGCATGAATTGAAAGCCCTTAAGGGTTAATGTTGTTTTGTTCACGCATTAGCAAGTCTATAGAGGATGCCTTTTCTGGGAGACCCCCTGTGGTTTCTTTTTTTTCTTTTTTTCTTTTTTTCTTTTTGTCCCAGGCAGGGAAGAAGCAATGCTGGCTTCATTTTACCATCTTTAAAAATAGACGTGGCCCCTTCCACCCCAACGGAATAGATGCATTGGCCTGACTTCTCAAGACAGGTGCTAGAATGATTTCTTTTTTTCCCTCTCCCATGCATGCCTTTGTTGTGTGTGTGTGCTCGAGCGCATAGACACGCTGCTTTTGTTTTGTTTGATGGAAATAAATTTAACCCCGCTAACGGTTTGGATTGTCGGGCTACCCGGATAATGGATGGCAGTGACATTAAAATCATATCAGGGGGCTGGATGTCTCTTCAATAAAACCTCATTAATTGGGAATCTCATAAGTTCGGAATTTAGGCTGAAATTCATCTTGGTGCCGGCTCTTAAGCGAAGACTCTCAGTCAATTAAGCACGCAAAGGTGTCAGGGGAGGAGTTGGGATGAGTTGAGAAAGCAAGGGCTTTTCAGCAGTTTGGAAGCGTTTCTTTTCCCCCTCCGTCACCCCCTGGAAAATGTAGGATTAATTGTCATCGTCTCCCTAATGATCGGTTTGCCTACCCAAACGCTGCTATCCATCAAGACTTCGGAAGTGTTTAATTTTACATGCATGGGTTTCGTCGGCATCATTCACAGTTGGTGTAGAACAGGGAGATTTTTATTGCAGCGAATTTCTGCAAAGTGCAGCGAATTCCTTTGTAGGTTGTATGGGTCCTGCCTACCCCCCCCCCCCCCCCCCCGTCCGAAACTGTTTTCTGCTTTTGCAGAGAGATCCCGTAGAAGCCCTCGTTTGCTCGGGCCTGAGTTCTAGTTCTGCTTCTTTGAAATCTGGTTTCTCGACCTGTCCCTAACGCTTAACACACCCCCTGGCAGGTATTTCTTTGCCTATAAGGTGGAAGACCGGCTAGACCAGGTAATTTCCTCAAGTTGCCTCAGTTTTTCAAACTCCATCATGCCAGGGCAAATTGATAACATTCACCCATCATGGCTTTTAACTGTTTTCTACCTGGGAAATACAGACACCTGGGAGGCCACCTGTGAGGGGGAGGTATTCTATGCGTTATCTGTGCATCTATTTTTAAGAAATAATATTAGACCGAGTGACACGATGTCGTCATTTTCATAGACTAGAAACGGGGCGAATGTGAGTAATTCCACGTGGCTCAACCTTACTAATTTATGGGCATGTCTTAGTTTTCCTAGTGATGCTAGATTCCATGAGGGCATGTAGCCCAGAGGCTCCCAAATTAGCTTGTAGCCGTCAGCTACTGCTGCATGACAAATTGTCCCTTAACTCAGAGGTAGGGTCACTTGAACCCAGGCGTTTGAGACCAGCCTGGGCAACATAGCAAGACCCAACTCTACAAAAAACAAACAAACAAACAAAAAACACACTAAAATTAGGCAGGCATAGTGGTGCACTTTCCCTTAACTCAGAGGTAGAATCATTTGAACCCAGGCGTTTGAGACCAGCCTGAGCAACATAGCAAGACCCTATCTCTACAAAAACAACAACACTAAAATTAGGCAGGCATAGTGGTGCACTTTCCTTTAACTCAGAGGTAGGGTCACTGGAGCCCAAGTGTTTGAGACCAGCCTGGGCAACATAGCAAGACCCTATCTCTACAAAAACAACAACAACACTAAAATTAGGCAGGCATAGTGGTGCTCTTTCCTTTAACTCAGAGGTAGGGTCACTGGAGCCCAGGTGTTTGAGACCAGCCTGGGCAACATAGCAAGACCCAACTCTACAAAAACAAACAAACAAACAAACAAAAAAAAAACACACTAAAATTAGGCAGGCATAGTGTTGCACTTTCCTTTAACTCAGAGGTAGAGTCATTTGAACCCAGGCATTTGAGACCAGCCTGGGCAACATAGCAAGACCCTATCTCTACAAAAACAACAACAACAACAACACTAAAATTAGGCAGGCATAGTGGTGCACTTTCCTTTAACTCAGAGGTAGGGTCATTGGAGCCCAGGTGTTTGAGACCAGCCTGGGCAACATAGCAAGACTCGATCTCTAAAAAAAAAAAAAAAAAAAAAAACACTAAAAGTAGGCAGGCATAGTGGTGCACATCTGTAATCCCAGTTACTTGGGAGGCTGAGGCAGGAGGATGGCTTGAGCCCAGGAGTTGGAGGCTGCAGTGAGCTACCTGATCTTACCACTGCACTCCAGCTTGGGCAACAAAGTGAGGTTCTCCCTCTAAAAAAAAAAAAAAAAAAAAAAACAAAAAGAAAAAAAATATGTGGAAAGCCCTGAGTGGTAACATCCTATTTCGTCACGGTGCCGGGCAGGAACAGACCAGTGTGTGAGTCTGTGCAATTTTCAAAGGAACATCACTTAAGAAAAACAAGTAGCAGCACTTCCAGCTCTGGAGTCTTGCTTAGAGCACAGAGTTCATTCCGGGAAAAAAAAAAAAAAAAAAATTAGGTGTGACAAGTCAGAACCGCTGCCTGTCTCAAAGCATCCCATTGCACCACGGTGGGCGAGATTTATAACAGGTGCGTTGAACGTTCCTTCCTCCTGGAGATGAAGCTTCAGCAGTTTATATCACACAAAGACTTTTTAAGAAGAGAAAGAAAAAGGGAGACACAAGACATTTTTTAGCTACTACTTTTACCACGATTACTATGTCAGAATCTTTTCTTTCTTTCTTTCTTTGTTGATCTTAGAGACAGAGTCTCTCTCTGTCGCCCAGGCTGGAGGGCAGTGGTGTCGTCACAACTCACTGCAGCCTCCAACCCCCCTGGCGGGCTCAAGCGATCCTCCCTCCTCAGCCTCCAGTGCTGTCATCACAACTCACTGCAGCCTCCAACCCCCCGGCGGGCTCAAGCGATCCTCCCTCCTCAGCTTCCCGAGTAGCTGGGACTAATAATGGGCATCCATCACCACACCTGGCTAAATTTTTTTTTTTTTTAAGTTTTTTTTGTAGAGATGGGGTCTTGCTATGTTGGCCAGGCTGGCCTGGAACTTCTGGCCTCAAGTGATCCTCCCTCCTCGGCCTCCCAAAGTGCTGGGATTATAGGGGTGTGCCAGTGCGCCCCGCCTATGTTAGCATCTCAATTACTACATGCAGGTTAAGTTCACGCGGCATTACATGTTTCGTGGCGAAAACAAACATTTAAAGGAAAGGCCAGTTTTGAAAAGTCTGCAAAAAAAAAAAAAAAAAAAAAAAAAAAAAAACAGCAAACCTTCCTAAAGACACTACTAATAAGTAAGCACAGCCCCGTGTCTTAGAATCAGGGAGGTGCTGAGCGTTCGCTCTGATCCCATCACTCTGCCGAGAGTCTACAGAGAACCCGATTCACCCGTAAGAGTGACAAACGGGGAGATATATGTATATATATATATATACCACCTGCCAAAGTCCCTAAGGGCAGACGGAAATTATAACGGCAGGTCGACCTAGGCTTAGATGAGTCCACGTCCTGGTTTAGCCTGAGCAAGGGGCTAATGCATGTGAAAGCAAACAATCACACGGTTCTTCGGCTAAGACTCCAATTAACGTCCTTGCAGGAAAAAAGAAGAAGAAAAAAAAAAATACTGTTGCTAGGTTGATTTAAGTGCCTTCATTTATAACCAACGGCAAGTAAAATGAAGACTTTGGAGTGAGAAGAACGGTGTTTTAAAACACTCGGGGAAACCCATTCGCGTTGTTATGCACTGTCTTGGTCCGTTCGAGATGCTTTAACAAATCACCGCAGACTGGGCGGCTTATAAACCACTGATATTTATTGCTCGCAACTCTGGAGGCCGGAAGAGCCAGATCCCGGCGTGGCAGGGGCCGTGTCCGGCGGGGACTCACCTCCCGGTTCACAGACGGCGCCTTCCCGCTGTGTCCTCACGTGGTGGAAGGGACAAGGGAGCTCTCCGGGGTCCCTTTCTTCTTTTTTTGACAGAGTCACCCGGGCTAGAGCGCCGTGGCGTCAGCCTCGCTCACGGCAACCTCAGACTCCTGGGCTCAAGCGATCCTCCTGCCTCAGCCTCCCGAGTAGCTGGGACTACAGGCATGCGCCACCACGCCTGGATGATTTTTTTTTCTATATGTTTTTAGTTGACCGATTCATTTCTTTCTATTTTTTAGTAGAGACGGGGGGGTCTCGCTCCTGCCCGGGCTGGTCTCGAGCTCCTGACCTCGAGCGATCCTCCCGCCTCGGCCTCCCAGAGTGCTGGGATGACAGGCGTGAGCCGCGGCGCCCGGCCTGGGGTCCCTTTTATTATAAAGACGACGGTCCCATCCGTGAGGCTCCACCCTCAGGACCTCATCACCTCCGAAAGAAATCCCCCAAAAAATCAACCTGCTAACACCATCTCCTCGTGGGTGAGGATTTGGACATAGGAATTTTGGGGAGACGCAGACATTCAGACCATATACTGAGCTTAGGAGCATATGCCGAGCTTACGAATGACGGCCACCAACAGAAAAGGTGATTTCAGACGCTGGACATTGGTCACAGGTGCAGAGACAAGCCAGAGGCCGGCAGACCCACCCCGGGAAGGGCTCTCACTTTTACGTCGCTAGCTCTATCATGAAACTCAGCCGTGGTCCTCCGGCATTACACGTGATGGATGAACAACACACGTGACGGATGAACAACAGTCCTTATTGGATCAGGGGCCCCCAACCTCACGGCCTCATTTTCCCCTCAATCACCTCTTTAGAGACCCCAGCTGCAAACACAGTGCCATTCCGAGATACTGCGGATTAGATCTGCAATGCACGGATTTTTTGCTTGTGGCTGGGAAGAGACACGACTCAGCGCACAACTGCTGGGAACAAACACAATCAAACTGGACTGGCCCTGGGGGTCTTGACACATAAACGTTTCCGCCCCCGGAATCGCCCACACAGCAAACACGCTGGGTCGAGTGTTGGCACCAAAGCCGGCGGCCTCCCCACACTGATTCCCTGAGAAATTTAAGACAATAAAAAGGCCACCTTAGACCAGGTGAGGTGGCTCACGCCTGTCATCCCAGCACTCTGGGAGGCCGAGGCGGGAGGATGGCTCGAGGTCAGGAGTTCGAGACCAGCCCGAGCAAGAGTGAGCCCTCCCCCCCCCCCGTCTCTACTATAAATAGAAAGAAATGAGCCAAAACAACTAAAAATAGAAAATAAAGTTAGCCAGGCATGGTGGCGCATGCCTGTAGTCCCGGCTACTTGGGAGGCTGAGGCAGGAGGATCGCTTGAGCCCAGGAGTCTGAGGTTGCAGTGAGAGAGGCTGACGCCACGGCACTCACTCTAGCCTGGGCAACAGAGCGAGACTCTGTCTCAAAAAGCAAAGCGAAACAAAACAACAAAAACCACATTCCCATGAATGAGAAAGAAATCAGCCTAACAGGAGGATCACTTGAGGTCAGGAGTTGGAGACCAGCCTGAGCAAGAGCGAGACCCCGTCTCCACTATAAACAGAAAGAAATGAGCCAAAACAACTAAAAATAGAAAAAATTAGCTGGGCTTGGTGGCCCATGCCTGTAGTCCCAGCTACTCAGGAGGAGGCTGAGGCAGGAGGATCGCTTGAGCCCAGGAGTCTGAGGTTGCTGTGAGCGAGGCTGACGCCACGGCACTCACTCTAGCCTGGGCAACAGAGTGAGACTCTGTCTCAAAAAAAAAAAAAAAAAAAACACATTCCCATGAATGAGAAAGAAATCAGTGTAACAGGAGGATCGCTTGAGGTCAGGAGTTTGAGACCAGCCTGAGCAAGAGCAAGACCCTGCCTGTACCAAAAACAGAAAAAATGAGCCGGGCTTGGTGGCGCATGCCTGTAGTCCCAGCTTCTCGGGAGGAGGCTGAGGCAGGAGGATCGCTTGAGCCCAGGAGTTAGAGGCTGCAGTGAGCCACGATGACGCCACGGCACTCACTCTAGCCTGGGCAACAGAGTGAGACTCTGTCTCAACAAAACAAAACAAAAAAGGGCAATCTTATCATCTTTGAATCAGCGCTGCCAGGGCCCTCTTCTCTAAAACTCACTCTGCGCTTGGAGGATCCACAGAAGTCCTTTGGAAACACCCTGGCTCACTCGGGTGCCCGGGCGCACGAGTTCCAAACGGCGTCTCAACGGGCGCGTCTCCTACCCAGCGCGTCTCTGCGCGGTGGGAAGAGAAAGGCAAGTCCAAATCTCAGATCCCAGGGGACCCGGGGGAATGTGCTCCAGTCTCCAGACACCCTGGCTACAACATCCGAAGGAGACGCCACGCCAAGAGCGTTTCCCACCACGCTTGGCGCAGACGGCTGGGGTTCCCCGGAAAGCCACCGTGCGCGCCCCGCACCGCGCTTGCGCTTGCGCTTGGAGAGGCCCGGCATCCAGCCCAGCTCCGGCCCGGATGGCGCACGCAGCCCTATTTTCTGCGCGGGGTTTAAGCACTGTGATTAATAAACCGGCTCAGGCCCCCCTGGGGACTGGGGGCTGGCAGGGGAGGCGTGGGGACGGGGGGGAGAAGTGGGGAGAGAATTTTTGATTTGAAGGTTAAGCCAATATTATTAGCAAGAAAAATAAAATAAAGTGAGTCAAATGGCCCTGAGCGAGACAGGCGCCCGCAGTCGATTCCAGGCGTGTTTGGCTGCAAAACGAGCGACCCGCTAATTGTGTAAACGCCGCTAATTACGCGCGCGCGCGGAGAGGCCCCTCTCGCCCGAGCGCCTCCCTGTAACTAATAAGAAATCAATTAGCTAATGAAGTGGCCGTTAAATGCAATGCTAATCCTAGCCTCTGTGTGTGTGTGTGTGTGTGTTTTAATGTTTCTCTCTCTCTCCCCCTTTTACGGCCCCCTTTAATTGTCAACGCCATACGGGGAGAGAGCCGGCTTGCAGCATGTCTAATGAAACATCATTATCCGGTGCGGCTGGTACTCTTCTTGCGAGAGCTCCGTGAAACCTGGCTTGCCAATTATTTTTAATTGCCAGACAGCCTCGCAACTGGGTCTTGGGCCCGAGCGCTTCGGAGCGCCGGCTGTCACGTCGCCGCGGGTAGCTGGGAGCCTGTTCTCTCCGCGGTCCTGCGTGGTCCCGGGCGCGGCTCAGAAGCGCGCGCCGGTGCGCGCAAAGCGTAAAACAGGCGCGCGTTGGATGGAGACCCCGGGGAGGGGAAAGGGGGTTCTCCGGAGCCAGGCCGGAGAGGAGCTGGCCGCTTTGGCCCTCGGACAGACGACCCTTTTGGAGGTGTCCGGGGTGCGGGGCGGCGGAGCGTGGTGAAGTGGGGGGACCCTCAAATCCGGCCACAGGGCGCCCAGCTTCCCGCCGGCGCGCGTTGCAACCCCGCGCGCGCGTGCACGCCACTGGAGCGCACGGAAACACCACGCGGGACGCGCGGTCATTACGAAGTGGCTTCGCGTGCACATGGCCTACAGGTGACAACTTGTCAGTTCTGCAAGGCAAGCACCTGACCCGGCTACCCTCCCTGTCGCCGAAACTCGCAAGGCTTGCAAAAGGGCACGGCTTTGTCCGCGCGCCGCCGTCTGTCTCTCCGGTCTGCTGCTGCACGTGCGCGCTCGCTGGCAGGGTGGTTACGCGTCTGGTTCGCCAAGCAAGCTCACACCCCGCAGGGGCGGCTTCAAGGCCCGCTTGGAAATGGGGTCCGGTCTCCGGGTGCAGAGGGAGCCAGAATCGTAGGGGTCCCTTCCCCTGCCCGGCACCCCGAATCCCAGCGCGCAAGGACGCACTTGGAATGCCTCCTTTGAAAAATGCAAAAAAAAAAAAAAAAAGAGAGAGAGAATTTGCTGCGTGCCTTTTGGGTTAACTTTAGAATCGCATGCAGATTAAATTATTTAATCTGGGGAGGGGCGAGGCCACCCTGCGCCTCCTCCCTTCCTCCCCCACCCTACGCCCCGGCAAACCTGCCACCAGCAGCTGCCAGCGGTCCTGGCGTCAGGTGAAGACAGATTCGATGTGACATTTTGTTCATTAAACAAACAAACCCGGTTCGGGGTAACAGCGTTAGGTAGAAACGGCCCATCAGTTCTCCTGCGTTTAGTTCGGGTAACGAGAAGTGACAATTCTTCTTTACACCGGTGAGCGATGCATCCTGGAACAAAAGGGACGGAGACTCCGCTCGACAACGGTTGCAGTGGAGAAAAAAAAAAGAGAGAGAAAAAAAAAGACACCCCCCTCCCAAAAAAAAAAAAAAAAAAACGGGGCAAGGCTGATGTATGTTAATGAGAAACATAACTGGTGGCCCAAGGCAACTTCAAGGCTGTGTGAATATGAAGAAGGTTATTGGGGGAGAAAAAAAAGGAAGGCCAGAGAACCTGCCCTGGTATGTTTTGGGTTTTTTTTCCCCTGTATTTGGGGTCTTCCTCCTGCTGCTTTCTACGTAGCCGCTGGTGAAGAAGACAGTGGGATTTCTAAGCAGGAGAAGGAGGCAGCCCCCAAATGCATCTTGGTTTTTCCAAGACAACGCACCACGGAAAACCTGCACCCAGGCCCGGCACGGTGGCTCACGCCTGTCATCCCAGCACTCTGGGAGGCCGAGCCGGGAGGATCGCTCGAGGTCAGGAGTTTGAAACCAGTCCCCTGAGCGAGAGCGAGAGAGAGACCCCCCCCCGTCTCTACTGAAAAATACAAAGAAATGAGCCGGACAACTAAAAACATATATAGAAAAAAAAAATCATCCGGGTGTGGTGGCGCATGCCTGGAGTCCCAGCTACTCGGGAGGCCGAGGCAGGAGGATTGCTTGAGCTCAGGAGTTCGAGACCAGCCTGAGCAAGAACGAGACCCCGTCTCTACTAAAAATAGGAAGAAATTAGCCAGATGACTAAAAATATATAGAAAAAATTAGCCGGGCATGGTGGCGCATGCCTGTAGTCCCAGCTACTCAGGAGGCTGAGGCAGGAGGATCATTTGAGTTCAGGAGTTCAAGACCAGCCTGAGCAACAGCGAGACCCCATCTCTACTAAAAATAGGAAGAAATTGGCTGGACAACTAAAAATATATAGAAAAAATGAGCTGGGCATGGTGGCGCATGCCTGTAGTCCCAGCTACTCGGGAGGCTGAGGCAGGAGGATCACTTGAGCCCAGGAGTCTGAGGTTGCTGTGAGCGAGGCTGACGCCACGGCACTCACTCTAGCCCGGGCGACAGAGTGAGACTCTGTCTCAAAAAACAAACAAACAAACAAACAAACCAAACACCTGCATCAAAAACTCCTCCCGTGTGGGTCAAAGGGCTACACAGCAACAGAAAAATCCTTCTCCTGTCAAATACGTGACATGCCATGGTGAGGATTGCAGGAATTGTGGACCCCATTTTGCCGAGGAGAATGCTGGGTGCATCATTTGGCTGGAATTTTGGCAAATAAAAAAAGAGTGTTTGTGGGAGATTCGAACGTAGGGCCGGGTTCCTGACATCGAGTTCCGACTGTGGCATTTCATACACAGTAGTAGGTGGCTGGCTGCTTTTCTCAAATTTCCCAACTAGGAGCCAATTGAGCTGGTCTACGTAGACCCGGGATGCATTCACCAGAATTCTCTAGACTAGGGTGTGTGTCTGCGTATATACTCAGGCAGAGATTCGTTTTAACACACGGACGGCCGCACTGGACCAAAAAAAAAAAAAACAAAAACAAAACAAAAAAAAACATGTTTTTTTTTTTTCCCCTTGGTGTTCCAGTGCGAAAATAGAATAAAAACTTCGAAAGCAAAACGACCCTATTCAAGAAAAAAAAAAATGCGCTACGTTTTATCGGTTTCCCGTGCCTGAGTTTCGTGCAACGTGAGAAACGGTTCTTGGCGGCTCCCCCAAGGACTGAAGAGACAGACGTGTGTGAGCTACATATAAACGCCTTCACGGGGCCTCCCGGGCTCAAAGCGAGCGCGAGTTACATACAACTCACAGGGCAGCGGACGTGTCAGGGGACATGGATCGGGTGATCCCAGAGGCCGGCACGTCCGAAGTCCGCAAAACACATGGGCAGGCTTGCAGACCCGGGCAGACCCTACATATGCACAGATGCGGGTATCTGGACACGCATGTGTACGTGTGGATGTACCCACATACACAGAGAGATGCGTTGTAGTGACATCACCACACGGCAGCTCTTGTCTGGAGGTCCCCCCCTGCCCCCACCTGGGAACCCCACCTCCTCGGGGACCCCGGTCTTTTCTCTCACCCCCCCCACCCCGCACCTTCGACTGATTAGACATGGCCCGCCCACCGTAATGGCCCGCCGTCCACTGCAGAAAAAAAAAGGAAACCCAGAGGCCAGAGGAAAATGAACACGCCGGGGCCGTTGCGCTCCGTGTGGACGCCGTGCCCGGCCAGGAGCTGCCCCCGGTCGGCGTCGAAAAGAGATATCGGGAAGACCCCAGGCGGATAAAGACCCAGGAGTGCCGCCCGGACGGAGAGGATTTCCCCCCGGCCCCCGCCGAAGAAAAGGAGCTCTAGCAAGGAGACAGGAGAGAGAGAGAGAGAGAGAGAGACTAGCTCTTTTGTCCACCGACCGTTCCTCAAAACCACTTCAACGCCCGGCAGGTGGGAACAGCTCGGACTGTGTCTCAGCAGCAGGTGGGCGTGGGCCGTCCCCGCCCGCACGGAATATTACGCAGCCGTGAAAAACGCCCGGTGCTCTGGCTGACGCCGGCTGCCACGCGGAGGGACGTTGAAAACGTCGAGCCGGACGCAGAGGGGCGTCTACCGTGTGACTCCGTTCGCACGCGGGTGAGTCGCGATAGTGGAATCCACGGAGACCGAAAGAAGGTTGACGGTTGCCAGGGGCTGGAGGGATGGCAGGAGTGGCGAGGAGAGACCGCCAACGGGGTCTCCTTCTGGGGTGCCGAGAACGTTCCGGAACGGGGCAGAGGTGGAGGCTGCACAAGACGTCGAATGCCCCTCAATTGCCCGCTTCGAAAACGAGCGAAATTTTATGTAGTGCGAACCTCCGCTCGGTAAACTCTTTTTTATTAAGTCCTGGCACACAAGGCCGGGTCTACACGTGCCCCCAAACGTCTCTGGGCCCCACCGGCCGCACAGCTCTGATGGCTCAGAAACACGGATACAATGCCATGTGCCCGGAGTCCCTGACGGATGAGATCGTGCATTTTCTGCCGTCTCAGAAAACGCTGACAACTTTACCGTCCTGCAGCAATTCCAAATGTCCCCCGAGAGCATTGCACGGACTGGCGGGTCAGTTGGTCACGTCCCCTGGAATCTGTCGTCGGTGCTGCCCGGAAGAAAGCAACGAACAAACACAACGCCCTCCCCGTAAATTAATGGCAAGCGGCAGTGGGCTCCTCCCAGCCCCTGATTCTCAGGGGACACCCGAAACCGCAGACAGCAGGAAACCGTGTAGGGGCGTACCGTGTTTTTTGCTCTGCATGGAGCAAAGTGTGACAAAGTTTGACGGGTCCATTAGGCACAGCCAGAGATTAACAGTGACTGATAAGACATAGGCATGTATATATAGAAAGATAGATGGGCCGGGCGCGGTGGCTCACGCCTGTAATCCCAGCTCTCTGGGAGGCCGAGGCGGGAGGATCGCTCGAGGTCAGGAGTTTGAGACCAACCTGAGCAAGAGCGAGACCCCATCTCTACTATAAATAGAAAGAAATTAATTGGCCCACTACAAATATATAGAATGAGCCGGGTGTGGTGGCGCATGCCTGTAGTCCCAGCTATTCAGGAGGCTGAGGCAGGAGGATCGCTTGAGGCCAGGAGTCTGAGGTTGCTGTGAGCGAGGCTGACGCCACGGCACTCACTCTAGCCTGGGTGACAGAGTGAGACTCTGTCTCCAAAAAAAGAAAGACATATGTATGTAGAGAGACATATACACACACACAACATACATACACATATGTAGGTGTCTGCACCCATTATAGCTATGCACATGCAGAGAGACGTGTATATAAAGAGACATACACGTACCCACAGACACATACACAGATGTAGGCATGCAGCCATGCATATGTATGTGCGGGTGTACACATGTAGCGAGAGATGTATTATTGAGACATAAACATATATGCAAACACATGTACACGTGTGCAAGCATGTGCATCTAGAGAGACACACATAGGCAGAGACGTGGGCATGCGGAGAGATGCGTGCACATAGAGCAAGACCTGCCTACGTGGAGACAGAGTCACGTGTTCGGAGACAGCCCGTGCACGCTCACGCCGGTCTCCAGAGGACCCAGCGATCTTCGGAGGCTCATGGCAAGATGCACACGGATGTCCCCCACAAGCCGTCATGCCTGCCCTCTCTGTGCCCAGCGCTTGCTCGGGCCTCGGGGCGTGGCACCTGACCCGGATTCCCACGTGCCTCACGCGGCATGCTCCGATATCTCCTGCATGTGTGTCTGCGTGTGCGTGCACATGGGTGCGCGTGCATCCGTGCATCTGCGTGTGAGCGAGTCTGTGGGCGGAAGGTGGAAGGCTGGGCGGACAAACCAGCAGCAGGACGGCAGTGAGCACCGGAGAAAGCAGAGGGGGCTTCTCCGCGAACCCACAGCTTCCCGAGAACCAAGCTGGCCGGCCCAAAGTGTGTGCACCGCGAACTCCGCCACGGATTTCCTGTGGAGACACAGACTTCCACACGCCCGCCTGCGTCTCATGCCTCTTTACCTCCAGACACACTCCACGCCCTCTCGGCTAGAAACCCTGCCAGTCGCATGCGTGGGCAGAAGCACTGTAAAGCAAAATGATCCTATAAAAATAAAACAAACAAACAAACTACACAGTCGTGCACGGCGAAAACGACCTTGTGGTCAAGGGCAGACGCATACACAACGGCGGCCGGTCCCCTAGGAGTGTGGCGGAGCTCAAAGTTCCCGCCACCGGAGTGAGATCGTAGCACAACCCAGTACCCGTTCCATGCTTGCATCTGCTTGGAGAAGACACAAGCACCGTGTTTCCCCCGAAAGCAAGACAGGGTCTTGCATTTATTTTTCCTCAAGAAGACACCCTAGTTGGGCTTATTTTCAGGGGACGTGTTATTTTTTTTTAAGTACGGTGCAACCATCTACATTGATCCAGATAGAGTGAAGGCGCCTTCTTCTGGAACATCATCCTCACTCTCCAGACCCCGAATCCCATCCTGAATGTCTTGTGACTCTGTTTCCTTTAGAGCCACCGGCCCCGATCTCTCCTGTGGAGCACTAGAGCTCTCACGGGGCGGATGAGAAGGGCTGCTCGTGTTCTTTCCCGCTCCGCGACTACACGCACGGGTTGTGCAGACGCGCTGCGCAGCCACGCCCGTCACTAGGGCTGATTTTCATAGCCACGCCCATCACTAGGGCTGATTTTCATAGCCACGCCCATCACTAGGGCTGATTTTCATAGCCATGCCCGTCACTAGGGCTGATTTTCATAGCCACGCCCATCACTAGGGCTGATTTTCATAGCCACACCCACCACTAGGGCTGATTTTCATAGCCACGCCCATCACTAGGGCTGATTTTCATAGCCATGCTCCTCACTAGGGCTGATTTTCATAGCCACGCCCACCACCAGAGCTAATTTTCATAGCCACGCCCATTGCTAGGGCTGATTTTTTTTATAGCCACGCCCATCACTAGGGCTGATGTTCATAGCCACGCCCATCACTAGGGCTGATTTTCGGGGTGGGGCTTCTATTGCACACATGCTTAGAAATCCTGCCGGGGCTTGTTTTGTGGGTAGGGCTCATTTTCGGGGAACCAAGGTACTTACCTCGGCATGACAGTTGCAGAAACCAGCTGCACTGGTTTGCAGCCCGGGAGCAATAGGTAGTCCCGGGCAGCCTGGGTGGGCGGCAGGCTCCATCCCTTACCTTCCTGTAAGTGCACTCTGTGTCACACACACGAGGACAAAGTCACGCATGACTTAGAACATATTTGCATCCTTAAGCAACCCACGGCTGCATTTACCGGAAATCTGGCGGAAGGAGAAAAAAAAAATTCCCGGGGCGGAGAGGACACAAACGCAGCATGCCATGGCCAAGCCAGCTCCCGCAGAGCTGAACCACCGATAGGCACGGCACGACGTGGGGCCATCACGTCTCATCCGGGACCCCGCGTGGCCACCTGTCCGTGTGTCATGGAGAAAACATCTAGTGGTGTCCGGCTTGGTGCCGGGAAACCTGGTCGGCCAGACACGCGCAGCAAAACCCCGTTATGCCGGCCTCCGCGTTAAGCATGCAAGAAAAGACATCATCACACCCCCGGAGACCCACGACCTAAGCCCAGATGCAGAGGATCTGCCCACTTCCTTAGACACCTGTTGCATGCAGGCGTGCACAGGTGTCGTATAAACGGAAAGCACGCAGGTGCTGCCATGTGTGATGAGGGTCCCACAGAGGAGGAACAGGTTGGAGGCTCGCCTGGGTGTGCCAGTCAGAGTATAGAGTCGTGAGCAGACTCATTGGCCGTGTGCAAGTCTGGGCTGTAGATTTTGGGAAAGACACAGCCAGGGAAAGTGCCGGGGCAGGGCGCCAGGAAGTCCCCTTGTCAGTGGAGCAGAGACGAGAAGGAAAAGCCCTGAGATTCTCTTCTCGGACCGGCTCCCAGGGAAGTGTGAGAGGCATGGGCGGTGAGGACACATCCCAACACAGGTGGGGCTCTGTGGTCCCAGAGTAGGGATGCTCAGTGGCATTCCGGGAGGCTGAGGAACCTCGAGGCTCCATGCAGGCAGCCGCAGGTGGCCCGCCATTCTGCAAGGAAAACTCACAGCAAGGCGACACGGTAAGAGCCGTGTGTGTGAGGTCGAACAGGCGTGACTCACCCAGATTCAGCAGACACACCCATGGCCCCTTCACATGCCCCGGGTTGCAGGTTCTGGTGATTGCCCTTCTTGACAAAACTCACCGGTCCTGCATACCAAATGGTTTCGAGTGGGCAGGTGGGCAGGATGGGGCCTCCTGGGCAGAGTCTGAGAACACATGCACGTAGAAGGGGCAGCGTGAAAACGCAAGGGTCTGGGGGCAACTCGTGAACAAGATGGCAAGGTTGAAGGTTTGTGAGCCCGGATGCTGATCTTCTAGTTCAAATGATTGGGAAGGAGGAAGGGACAGGTGGTCTTCACCTAACTGAGGTAGCTGGATAGATGGGTGGGTGGATGGATGGATAGATGGATGGATGGATAGGTGGATGGGTGGATGGATGATGAATAAGTGGATGGGTGGGTGGATGGATGGATGGGTGGGTGGGTGGATGGATAGATGGATGGATGGATAGATGGATGGGTGGATGGATGGATGAATAAGTGGATGGGTGGGTGGATGGATGGGGTGGATGGGTGGATGGATGGATGGATGAGTGGATGGATGGGTGGATGGGTGGATGGGTGGGTGGGTGGATGGATGGGTGGATGGGTGGATGGGTGGGTGGATGGGTGGATGGGTGGGTGGGTGGATGGGTGGGTGGGTGGGTGTGTGGGTGGATCGATGGATGGGTGGATGGGTGGATGGATGGATGGATGGATGGATGGATGGATTGAAGGATGGATGGATGGACACATGGATGGATCAAAGAATGCATGGATGAATGGATAGATGGATAAGTAGATGGATGGATTATAGGGTTCATGGACAGATAGATGGATGGCCCAAGGGATAGATGGATGGATAGATGAATGGATCAAAGAATGGACAGTTGGATGGATCAAAGGATGGATG
>NC_134136.1:79136777-79269277 GCF_040939455.1 Microcebus murinus | reverse complement strand
TGAAAAAGGCACCTCACAATCGCAAAGCTGCGGAAACAACCCAGGTGCCCATCCATGCACGAGTGGATTAATAAAACGCGGTCTACGTACACGCCACGGAGCACTACTCAGCTCTAAGAAGCAACGGTGATCCAGCACCTCTTGTGTTTTCCTGGATGGAGCTGGAGCCCATCCTGCTAAGTGAAGCGTCCCAAGAATGGAAAAACAAGCACCACATGGACTCACCAGCAAATTGGTATTAACGGATCAACACCTAAGTGGACACACAGGAATGACATCTATCGGGTGTCGGGCAGGTGGGAGGGGAGGAAGGGATGGGTGCATACATACATAATGAGTGAGACGTGCACCGTCTGGGGGATGGACACGCTTGAAGCTCTGACTCGAGGAGGGAGAGAGGGGCAAGGACAATATACGTAACCTTAACATGTGTACCCCCATTATATGCTGAAATAAAAAAAAAAAGAGCAGGTGAAAAGGCAGGTAAGATAGCCTGAATGCCTCAAATATGTGGATGTCTTGAACCCAAACAGCGAGGGGGCAGGTGTCCGTCCGGCCCCGGACACAGCAGTGGATGTCCACGTCCCCCCCCCCGGCCGCACCCCGCTGATGGGAGAGTGGGGTGTGTGCAGACGCAGGCCGGCTGCAAGCTGCAGGCTGGCCACGGCTCCCCGGGCGGAGGGTAACCCCTGGGCGACACTTTGGGGTACACGCACAGACCTTCCTCCGCAACCCCAGCTCCTCTTAGTACTTTTCCCCTCCTCGTGTCCCCAGGGGTCCCGAATACAAGTCTCACTGCAAACCGGGTCAAAACACCTAGGAGAGGCCGGGCGCGGAGGCTCACGCCTGTCACCCCAGCACTCTGGGAGGCCGAGGCGGGAGGATCGCTGGAGGTCAGGAGTTCGAGACCGGCCTGAGCAAGAGCGAGACCCCCGTCTCTACTAAAAATAGGAAGAAATTAATTGGGCAACTAAAAATATATAGAAAAAATTAGCCAGGCGTTGTGACCTGTAGTCCCAGCTACTCGGGAGGCTGAGGCAGGAGGATCGCTGGAGCCCAGGAGACTGAGGTTGCTGTGAGCGAGGCTGACGCCACGGCACTCTAGCCCGGGTGACAGAGCGAGACTCTGTCTCAAAAAAAAAAAAACACCTAGGAGAAAAAATTCTCTCCTGTCCATTGGGGGCTGAGGGGGCAGCACCTGTTTGATTTTCACACCTGGAGCACCTGACAGTCTTTGGCGTTTATCAAATTATCTCCAACCATCTCTCAAAGGCTTGGGGTTATGCACACACACACACACACAAACCACACACACATACACACATGCTTTTTTTAATTTTTTTTTTTCTTTTTAACCAAAGCCCCATGTGTTGAGAAGCAAATTGAAGCCACGTGTGTCCGATGAGTTTAGACTTTAACTCTCTGAGACGTCGTTGGGTCAGAATGGCTCGATTTCAGGACTCTTTAGGAACTGCCACTCCCTTTGAGCAAGGGAGAAGAACTCTGCTAGCAAAGATCTCTTGGCCGTCCCAGAGAGAGGGCTGAGCTCCCGGGGAAAACACGGACACGCACAAAAACAACCAAGGAAAAAAGGTCGCAAAGGTTGAACCGGGTGGGTGTGGATCAAATGTGGACCGACTTAGCCCCGGACGGTTGAAACGGAGAAGAAAACACTCTGGGCCTTTGCAGAGGGAGGCTCGCCCCTCCGGAGAGACGGCGCCGCTCCGGACAAGCCACCGCCTGTAGAAAAAACGAGATCTTCGCCCCGCTGCCCTGTCAAAGCCCACACGGCCCAAGCAGCCCCAGCATGCTAGGGTCACCGTGTTGGGCTTAGAGTGGGTGGAGACGTGAGGCGGGAGAGGCCGGTGAGCGTGCACCACGGCCCCTTCTAAAACAAATGCTGTCGCGTGACTTAGGACCAGGCCAATGGCCCCCGGCGTTGGCTCTGGTTTCCGCAGTTTTGAAAAAATCAAAGCTTTAAATGGTAGTCCAAGGTGGCGGGGTGGCTCACGCCTGTCATCCCAGCACTCTGGGAGCCCGAGGAGGGCGGATCCCTCAAGGTCAGGAGTTCGAGACCAGCCTGAGCAAGAGTGAGACCACCGCCTCTACTAAAAATAGAAAGAAACTAATTGACCAACTTAAAAAAATATATATATACACACACACAAAATCAGCCGGGCATGGTGGCTATAAAAATCAGCCCTAGTGATGGGCGTGGCTATGAAAATCAGCCCTAGTGATGGGCGTGGCTATGGAAATCAGCCCTAGTGATGGGCGTGGCTATGAAAATCAGCCCTAGTGATGGGCATGGCTATGAAAATCAGCCCTAGTGATGGGCGTGGCTATGAAAATCAGCCCGAGTGACGGGCGTGGCTGCGCAGCACGTCTGCACAACCCGTGCATGTCGTCTCGGAGCGGGACAGAACACGAGCAGCCCTTCTCATCCGCCCCGTGAGAGCTCTAGTGCTCCACAGGAGAGATCGGGGCCGGTGGCTCTAAAGGAAACAGAGTCGCAAGACATTCAGGATGGGATTCGGGGTCTGGAGAGTGAGGATGATGTTCCAGAAGAAGATGCCTTCACTGTGTTTGAATCAATGTAGATGGTTGCATTGTACTTAAAAAAAAAAAAAAGTGATACATCCCCTGAAAATAAGCCCTAGGGCGTCTTCTTGGAGGAAAAAATAAATATAAGACCCTGTCTTGTTTTCGGGGAAACACGGTGCATGGTTTCTTCAGCCCATCCACAGGGTAACTTTATATACAGATGGTCTCACACCATCCCATTTTCTCAAATCGCCTCCTACCTTGTCCAAGACACACAGCACCAGGAATTAGCTATTTTGGGTTTTTTTTTTGAGACAGAGTCTCACCTCTGTCACCCAGGCTAGAGTGAGTGCCGTGGCGTCAGCCTCGCTCACAGCAGCCTCAGACTCCTGGGCTCGAGCGATCCTCCTGCCTCGGCCTGTTCCCTGCAAACACTGAGTCAATGTCTAGATGGCCATTATACCGTCACCGCAGCTAATTCCTAGCAGGCACGGCAGTCATGAATTTCTCTTACGGCGTGCAACGCCTTGTAAACATAACGACAGCTCTCGTTATTGAATAAGTCGAGGTTGTGCCGAACGCTTCACCCAGGACGTCCCTGCCACCCTCAACTCATGCCACGGTGGGCACGTGTGGAACCGGGCTGTGAGCACCCATGTGGCAGGAGGAGTGACACCTTCACATCCAAATCTCTGGAACACGGGGAAATGTAAGGCTACCTGGGAAACAGAGCTTTGCGGTTGTGATTCGGTTAAGGATTCTTTTTTTTTTTTTGAGACAAAAAGTCTCACTCTGTCACCCAAGGATGAGTCCCGTGGCGTCAGCCTCGCTCACAGCAACCCCAGACTCCTGGGCTCAAGCGATCCTCCTGCCTCAGCCTCCTCCCGAGTAGCTGGGACTACAGGCACTTGCCACCACGCCCGGCTCATTTTTCTGTTTTTAGTAGAGACGGGGTCTCACTATGTTGCCCAGGCTGGTCTCGAACTCTTGACCTCAAGCGATCCTCCCCCACCCCTCCCGGCCTCCAAAAGTGCAAGATAATTATTTTAAATAATTTATTGTTTAACAATATTTCGTTATTTTCTAGTCTAATAATATGTTATTATAATATTAATGATATTTAAAATAATTGTCCTTTCTGGCAACAATTTCATATTTCTAACAGTTGCCTGCAGACCTAGCCCCGACTTAATTATTATTATTATTTTTTTTTTGACGTACCATTTCAACTAAAATGGGCCGGGCGCCATGGCTCACGTCTGTAATCCCAGCACTCTGGGAGGCCGAGGCGGGAGGATCGCTCGAGGTCAGGAGTTCAAGACCAGCCTGAGCAAGAGCGAGACCCCGTCTCTACTATAAAAATAGAAAGAAATTAATTGGCCAACTAATATATATATATATATATAGAAAAAATTAGCCGGGCATGGTGGCGCATGCCTGTAGCCCCAGCTACTCGGGTGGAGGCTGAGGCAGGAGGATTGCTTGAGCCCAGGAGTCTGAGGTTGCTGTGAGCGAGGCTGACGCCGCAGCACTGGCTCTAGCCTGGGCGACAGAGTGAGACTCTGTCTCAAAAAAAAAAAAAAAAAAACACAAAAAAAACCAAAAATACATCCTGGGCCTCCGCTTCCTGCCTGGTCCTGAATCCCAAACACTTCCTCCCCACGGACGGACGGACAGACGGACGGACAGTCGGACGCTCCCCATGGGGCTCGAACCCTGCACCCTGAGCCCACCCCGGGCCGGGACGGAAACCGCCCGGTGGATCCCAGAGTCCCTCCTGGCCGGAGGAAAAAAAATGCGCCGCCACAAAATCAGGGCAGGAATGTTGCCCGCGGTCGTCCGAAAACAGAATGTGGGAGGCCCGGCCCTTCCGGAAGGCTCCGGGCCCCAGACTTGAGGGCGCTGGGGCCCGCGGCGGGCACTGGCCTCCCTCCCAGCTGAGGACGTGGCGGCCTCGGCCTCGGCCTGTTCGTGGCAGCCGTCCCGTGCCTGTTTCAGAACGGCGGGCGGTTCCCGTTTTCGTTTTTTTTCCCCCCCTTTTTTTGCTGTCTGTGTGTGCGTTTCTTTTTTTCTTTTTTTTTTTTTAATTTTTCACACTTCTCGGGCACAATCCCACCTTGGGTCTGGGGGGCGCCACAAATCACCGGGGTGCCGGGTCACACGCCGGGGGGCCCTCCCCGCTCCTCCGTGCATCCGTTGCCTTGGTGCCGAGCCCGCTAGATTTAGGGAGCTCGTTAAGTCTGCATTCGCCCGGAGATAAATTAGAGGAAGGCCAGAGGAGGAGCCGAAAGCCGGCACCGCACGGTGGCCGAGCCCGGGATCCAGACGGACTCCCGGCTCTCCCCCATGAGCCAGCGGCGGCCACGCGTGACCCGTCGTAAATATGTGGCCACGAGGGACCCCACGTTTGCCTGCCTCCTGCCCGCAAATCCACACGGGGGTCCCCCGAACACGCCTTCTCCCGAGCCCGCTCGGCCCGAGAGATTTATAACCGCGGCAGGTCGAGGCGGGGTCTCCTTGCAAAAGCGTTCTTCTCCCGGACACGCTTATAACAGCCATGCCGTTTAGAAAGAAACAAGCCGGTCCGTGTTCGAAGCGGCCCCCCGCCCCCAGGGTCTTGCTAAGTCTCAGGGCTTTAAATCTGCCTCCCTGTTTTTCTTTGTTTGCAAATCCACCTCGTTGGCGGGAGGCGGCTGCCACGGGCCGGCCGGGATGTGGCCGTTCCCGTCCGCCCCGTTCGGGAAGCTCCCTGCCCCGGAACAGGACTCCGGAAATCTGGCCTCCTCCTCAACTCCCGGACCTTTCCAGAAATCTCGGCTTCTCTTGCACGGTCGAGCGTCGGAACAGCCACCAACATCCCAGCTGAGTGTCCGCGTGCAGAAGCCGGGTGCAGAGAGTTGGACCTCGGGCCGGGCGGGCGCGGCGGCCCACGTCTGTCATCCCGGCACTCTGGGAGGCCGAGGAGGGAGGATCCAGGCTGGAGGCTGGGAGTTTGAGACCAGCCTGAGCCAGAACGAGACCCCCCGTCTGTACTAAAAAAAAATAGGAAGATTAGCTGGACAACTGAAAATATATACAGAAAAAAATTAGCCGGGCGTGGTGGCGCATGCCCGTAGTCCCAGCTACTCGGGAGGAGGCTGAGGCAGGAGGATCGCTGGAGGCCAGGAGATCGAGACCAGCCTGAGCGAGAGTGAGACCCCCGTCTCTACTAAAAAAAAAATAGGAAGATTAGCTGGACAACTGAAAATATATACAGAAAAAATTAGCCGGGCGTGGTGGCGCGTGCCTGTAGTCCCAGCTACTCGGGAGGAGGCTGAGGCAGGAGGATCGCTGGAGGCCAGGAGATCGAGACCAGCCTGAGCGAGAGCGAGACCCCCCCGTCTGTACTAAAAAAAAATAGAAAGAGATTAGCTGGACAACTGAAAATATATACAGAAAAAATTAGCCGGGCGTGGTGGCGCATGCCCGTAGTCCCAGCTACTCGGGAGGAGGCTGAGGCAGGAGGATAGATGGAGCCCAGGAGGTCGAGACCAGCCTGAGCAAGAGCAAGATCCCCCGTCTCTACTAAAATAATAGAAAGAGATTAGCTAGACAACTAAAGACATATATAGAAAAAATGAGCCGGGCGTGGTGGCGCATGCCTGTAGTCCCAGCCACTTGGGAGGAGGCCGAGGCAGGAAGATCCAGGCTGGAGGCCAGGAGTTCGAGACCAGCCTGAGCAAGAGCGAGACCCCCCATCTCTACTAAAATAATACAAAGAGATTAGCCGGCCAACTGAAAAAATATATATATAGAAAAAAATTAGCCGGGCGTGGTGGTGCATGCCTGCAGTCCCAGCTACTCGGGAGGAGGCTGAGGCAGGAGGATCCAGGCTGGAGCCCAGGAGTTCGAGACCAGCCTGAGCCAGAGCCAGACCCCCGTCTCTACTAAAATAATAGAAAGTAATTAGCTGGACAACTGAAGATATATATAGAAAAAAAATGAGCCGGGCGTGGTGGCGCATGCCTGTAGTCCCAGCCACTCGGGAGGGAGGCAGGAGGATCGCTCGAGCCCAGGAGTTGGAGGTTGCTGTGAGCGAGGCTGACGCCACGGCACTCTAGCCCGGGCGACAGAGTGAGACTCTTCTCTCAAATAAAATAAACAAAAATAAACCTCCATGCACAACGCTCACGCTTTTCGAGGCCACACCTGGGCTTCAAAGGCGCCCTTGGCCGGCTCTTCTTAGCCGTGTCCCTGCCGCTGGGCACACACGGGGGGCCCAGGCGCCCCAGCCCCACGCAAGGGGGGAGGCCCCACGGCCTCCTTCCCCTCCAAGATCCTCCCCGTCCACACCCCGAGGGACGCTGCCAGGTCTGCAGACGTGTCAGCCCGTGTGCGACCCACGGAAATTCTCCTCCTCCGTGCCTTTCATTATTAGATACACCTGTGTCTCCAGGTGATGTTTCCACAGGTGCAAAGAACCCGACGCCGGGCGCCTCGTAAACGCCGATATCTGAGAGGAACCGGAGCTTCGTGGGCAGAGCCGAGATTCCAGAGTCCAGGCGGGGGAGAGCGAGGCTGGAGGCTGCGGCCGCCGTGCCCGGCGGGGAAAGGGGCGTGGGGCACAGGCGGGGCCCCGCCGGAAGGGCAGGGAGGCAGCCGCGAGGTCCCCCGAGAGCCACTCGGGGACAGACTGAGCACCAGAACGGAGAAGAGGCCGGGCCCGCGGCGGCCCACGCCCCTGCAACCCCAGCACGTTGGGAGGCCGAGGCAGGAGGACCGCTTGAGCTCAGCCGTTTACGCCAGCCTGGGCAATATAGCAAGACCCCATCTCTCTAAATAAATAAATAAAGTAGGAAAATTAGTTGAGCATCGTGGTGGCGTGCCTGTAGTCCCAGCTACTCGGGAGGAGGCCGAGGCAGGAGGACCGCTTGAGCTCAGCCGTTCGACACCAGCCTGGGCAATATAGCAAGATCCCATCTCTAAAAAAAATAAATAGAAAAATTAGTTGAGCATCGTGGTGCATGCCTGTAGTCCCAGCTACTCAGGGAGACTGAGGCAGGAGGACCGCTTGAGCTCAGCCATTTGACACCAGCCTGGGCAATATAGCAAGACCCCATCTCTAAAAATAAATTTTAAAAAAATAGAAAAACCAGCCGGGCGTGGTGGCGCATGCCTGTAGTCCCAGCTACTTGGGAGGAGGCTGAGGCAGGAGGACCACTTGAGCCCAGGAGTTGGAGGCTGCGGTGAGCTGTGGTGACGTCGACCTCACTCCATCCAGCCCGGGTGACAGAGCGAGCAGAGCAAGAGCCTGTCTCTAACCACAAAGAGAAAGCAGAAAGGAAAAGCAGATCCGATCAGGGAACCCCGAATACCCCACAGGTCCCGGGGGGGGGGGTTAGGGTTGAGGCCGGGGAGGCGGGGGACCCACCTGTGCCACCCCACCTGGCTGCTCTTGTCAAAGGGGCCCTGCTTTGCACAACCCACCTCCTTCCCCCTTTCTCTGCGTGTCACAACCCTTTCTTGTTAATTTAATTTAATTTTCATTTCCGGGCCCCGCAGAGGAGCTGGAAGCAGCTGGCCCCATTGAGTTGAGCGTTGGGCACCCGGGCTGGGCCTGCTGTCCCTCCCCACACCCTGGAGCTCCGACTGTTATTAAATCTCCCTTCAGCTGCCGCCCGCTGGGATCCTCAGGCTGCCTGGGCCGCATGCAAATCACACGCGATTGGTATGCAAAGGCCCCCCTGTCCCTCCTGGTACCTTTTCCAGACCGGGGACAGGGGCCTGAGGGCACAAACCCGTCTCTCCCCGTTGCTTGGAGGAGCCGGCCTGCAGGATACCACTGCCTTTCCACTCCGGCCTGCAGGATACCACTGCCTTTCCACTCGGGGGAGGAAAGTTCTCGGGTTTTCTTTTTTTGTTTGTTTTGTTTTTACCTGGTCTAAGAGAAAGTTGAAAAGCAGCAGCCCACCCTCATGCAGGGTTCAAAACGCCACTTACAAAAAATAAAAATCAAGAAGGGGCCAGGAGCAGGGTTAAGGTCACAGCCACAGAGAGGACCCTTGCAGCTTTGCCCCTAAATGCATTTGCAGGCTGATGCATTTGCAGGCTCAGTATTCACCCCCGGGGGGTAGCGGGGTGTCCAAGGAGCAAACTCCAGAACGTGGAGGAAAAATAAGTCCAGCCAGGAGGCTTAAAAAGGGCAGGCCAGGCCGGGCAGGGTGGTGGGGGCTCACGCCTGTGAGCTCAGCACTCTGGGAGGCCGAGGAGGGAGGATCGCTTGAGGCCAGGAGTTTGCGACCAGACTGAGCAAGAGCGAGACCCCGTCTCTACTGAAAATGGAAAGAAATTAGCTGGACAACTAAAAATATACATAGAAATAATTAGCCAGGCATGGTGGCTCATGCTTGTAATCCCAGCACTCTGGGAGGCCGAGGAGGGAGGATCGCTTGAGGCCAGGAGTTTGCGACCAGACTGAGCAAGAGGGAGACCCCATCTCTACTGAAAATGGAAAGAAATTAACTGGACAACTAAAAATATACATAGAAATAATTAGCCGGGCATGGTGCTCATGCCTGTAGTCCCAGCACACTGGGAGGCTGAGGCCTCACTCGAGGTCAGGAGTTCGAGAGCAGTCTGAGCAAGAGCGAGACCCCCGTCTCTACTGAAAATGGAAAGAAAGTAATTGGCCAACTAAAAATATACATAGAAAAAATTACCCAGGCATGGTGGTGCATGCCTGTAATCCCAGCACTCTGGGAGGCCGAGGAGGGAGGATCGCTTGAGGCCAGGAATTTTCGGCCAGCCTGAGCAAGAGTGAGACCCCGTCTCTACTGAAAATAGAAACAAATTCACTAGACTACTAAAAATATACACAGAAAAAAATTAGCAAGGCATGGTGGTGCATGCCTGTAATCCCAGCACTCTGGGAGGCCGAGGCCTCACTCGAGGTCAGGAGTTTGAGACCAGCCTGAGCAAGAGTGAGACCCCGTCTCTACTAGAAATAGAAACAAATTAATTGGCCAAGTAAATATATAGAGAGAAAAAAATTAGGCGGGCGTGATGGCACATGCCTGTAGTCCCAGCACTCTGGGAGGAGGCTAAGGCCTTACTCAAGGTCAGGAGTTCGAGAAGAGCAAGACCCTGTCTCTACTATAAATAGAAACAAATTAACTAGACAACTAAAAATATACATAGATAAAATTATCCGGGCGCGGTGGCACACGCCTGCAATCCCAGCACTCTGGGAGGCCGAGGAGGGAGGATCGCTTGAGGCCAGGAGTTTTCGACTGGCCTGAGCAAGAGCGAGACCCCCGTCTCTACTATAAATAGAAACAAATTAACTGGACAACTAAAAATATACATAGAAAAAAATTAGCCGGGCACGATGGCACACGCCTGTAATCCCACCACTCTGGGAGGGAGGCCAAGGCCTCACTTGAGGTCAGGAGTTCGAGACCAGCCCGAGCAAGAGTGAGACCCCCATCTCCACTAGAAATAGAAACAAATTAATTGGCCAACTAAATATATAGAAAGAAAAAAATTAGCCGGGCACGATGGCGCACGCCTGTAATCCCAGCACTCTGGGAGGGAGGCCAAGGCCTCACTCGAGGTCAGGAGTTCGAGACCAGCCCGAGCAAGAGCGAGAGACCCCGGTCTCCACTAAAAACAGAAAGAAACTAACTGGACGACTAAAAACATACATAGGAAAAAATTAGCCGGGCGTGGCGGCGCCTGCCTGTAGTCCCAGGTGTTGGAGAACAGAGCCGGAATGTTCCTCCCGGAAAGCCAGAGGGGCTGAGCCCCGGCCCGGCATTCTCGGTTGTCTGCCCGGCCGGCCGCACGCCACTTACGAGGAACTGTCACCTCCCGGATGAAGACGCCAGCAGCCTCGGCCTCCTGTTGCAGCCGACAGCCAGCGGCCGGCACCCTTTGATCCCGTCCTATTTGCTGCTTCCCGATGCATGAAGCCAGCAGAGACAGACGCCCCCCGGCCCGGGCCCGGGACGGGTGACGTAGAACACAGAAGCTCTGCACCCCCGCCCCGCCCCGCAAACACGCCTGTCTCCCTCTCACGCCCTGGGGCCCCGGGTCCCAGCCCCAGCCGGGCACACGCCGGCCTGAGCTGCAGGTTCATCAAGGGACGGCCTGGCCCGGTGCCTCCCCTCCCGGTCAGACTCGCCGGCCGCCTTTTCCTGCGTCCCGATGCATGCACGCCGCGTCCGTTCTGACAACCGAGCTCGCCTCTGCTGACTGCATTCCTTTATCCGCTCTGCACAAACGCCGGCGGCCGGGCACCGCACCTGCCTCCAAAGCGGGGCGCTCCTCTTTTGACCCGATTCACGGAGACACGATTCCCACCCCCGACAGTTCGCCCGTTGGAACGGATGACTGGTTTTCGGTATATCCACGACCCTGTGCGACATGCCACCTTTTCTCTTTGCTGGCGAAAATAACGAGAGAAGCCGTTCAGTTGCAAACACAGCGCTTCGGCAGAACAGTAAAATTGTTGCATCTACCCTGTTTCCCCGAAAATAAGACAAGGTCTGATATTTGTTTTTCCTCAAGAAGACACCCCAGGGCTTATTTTCAGGGGATGTGTCTTTTTTTGTTTTTTTTTTTAAGTACGGCGCAACCATCTACATTGATTCAAACACAGTGAAGGCGTCTTCTTCTGGAACATCATCCTCACTCTCCAGACCCCGAATCCCATCCTGAATGTCTTGCGACTCTGTTTCCTTTAGAGCCACCGGCCCCGATCTCTCCTGTGGAGCACTAGAGCTCTCACGATGGGGCAGATGAGAAGGGCTGCTCGTGTTCTTTCCTGCTCCGCGACGACACGCACGGGTTGTGCAGACGCGCTGCGCAGCCACCCCCGTCACCAGGGCTGATTTTCATAGCCACGCCCATCACCAGGGCTGATTTTCATAGCCACGCCCATCACTAGGGCTGATTTTCATAGCCACGCCCATCACCCGGGCTGATTTTCATAGCCACGCCCACCACTAGGGCTGATTTTCATAGCCGCGCCCATCACCAGGGCTGATTTTCATAGCCACACCCACAACTAGGGCTGATTTTCATAGCCACGCTCATCATCAGGGCTGATTTTCACAGCCACGCCCATCACTAGGGCTGATTTTCATAGCCACGCCCACCACTAGGGCTGATTTTCATAGCCACACCCACAACTAGGGCTGATTTTCATAGCCACGCCCATCGCCAGGACTGATTTTCATAGCCACGCCCATCACTAGGGCTGATTTTCATAGCCACGCCCACCACTAGGGCTGATTTTCATAGCCACGCCCACCACTAGGGCTGATTTTCATAGCCGCGCCCATCACTAGGGCTGATTTTCATAGCCACTCCCACCATTAGGGCTGATTTTCATAGCCATGCCCATCACTAGGGCTGATTTTCATAGCCACGCCCATCACTAAGGCTGATTTTCATAGCCACGCCCACGAGTAGGGCTGATTTTCATAGCCACGCCCACCATTAGGGCTTATTTTCATGGCCACGCCCACCACTAGGGCTGATTTTCATAGCCACGCCCACCATTAGGACTTATTTTCATGGCCACGCCCACCACTAGGGCTGATTTTCATAGCCACGCCCGTCACTAGGGCTGATTTTCGGGGTGGGGCTTCTATTGCACACATGCTTAGACATCCTGCAAGGGCTTGGGTGGGTCTTATATTCAGGGAAGCACGGTATGCATTTATCTTTTGTTGCATTTATTCCTTGTTGCCTTGATGGTCTTTGCTTTATTATACATGTGATCATTTTAAAATGTGCGTCTGTTGATTAAATGCCATCTTATGTATTTAGATGGCAACACCATTGACCTTCCATACTCATTTTGTATCTGGAGACTTTGATATGTGTCTTAATGATTATACTAAGGTAGCCATGAATTTTTTTTTTCCCATATATATGCCATGATATGACCTGCTAATAATAGGGGTTTGTGTTTCCTTTCCAATCCCTTTTCTAGAATTCCTCTGTGCATCTTATTGCACGAGCTAGGATCTCAGAACATTTTATTTTTTTATTTTTTATTTATTTTTGAGACAGAGTCTCGCTCTGTTGCCCAGGCTAGAGCGAGTGCCGTGGCGTCAGCCTCGCTCACAGCAACCTCCAACTCCTGGGCTCAAGCGATCCTCCTGCCTCAGCCTCCCGAGTAGCTGGGACTACAGGCATGCGCCGCCACGCCCGGCCAATTTTTTCTATATATATTAGTTTGCCCATTGATCTCTTTCTATTTATAGTAGAGACAGGGTCTCCTTCTCACTCAGGCTGGTCTCGAACTCCTGACCTCGAGCTATCCGCCCACCTCGGCCTCCCAGTGTGCTGGGATGACAGGCGTGAGCCTCCGCGCCCGGCAGAATATTTTAAATAGAAGTGGTGATAGTGGGCATCTTGCTCCTGTTCTCAAAAAAAGAGAAGAAAAAAGAAAAGAAAAGAAAAGTAAAGAAAAGAAAAGAAAAGAAAAGAAGAAAAGGAAAGGAAAGGAGAAAAGAAAAGAAAAGAAAAGAAAAGAAAAGAAAAGAAAAGGAAAGGAAAGGAAAGGAAAGGAAAGGAAAGGAAAGGAAAGGAAAGGAGAAAAGAAAAGAAAAGAAAAGAAAAGGAAGGAAAGGAAAGGAAAGGAGAAAAGAAAAGAAAGGGAAGGGAAGGGAAGGGAAGGGAAGGGAAGGAAAGGAAAGGAAAGGAAAGGAAAGGAGAAAAGAAAAGAAAAGAAGAAAAGAAAAGGAAGGAAAGGAAAGGAAAGGAGAAAAGAAAAGGAAAAGAAAAGAAAAGAAAGGAAAGGAAAGGAAAGGAAAGGAGAAAAGAAAAGAAAAGAAGAAAAGAAAAGGAAGGAAGGAAAGGAAAGGAAAGGAGAAAAGAAAAGAAAAGAAAAGAAAAGGAAAGAAAAGAAAAGAAAAGAAAAGAAAAGAAAAGAAAAGAAAAGAAAAGAAAAGAAAAGAAAAGAAAAGAAAAGAAAAGAAAAATCTCCCCACGCAGCACACGGTCTGCTGCAGGTATCCGGCAAGAGGCCTTCATTTCCGACTCAGAGAATTCTCTTCTTTTACCAGTGGAGAGGCGGGAAAGGTGAGCTGTTCCTGCTGCAGGTACAATCGGAAGCCGCCCGTGCGTTGGCCGTGAGCTTGCCCCGGGGCAGAAGAGCAGGTGGCGGCGTCCCGGCTCAGGTGCGGCGTCCCGGCTCAGGTGCGGCGTCCCGGCTCAGGTGCGGCGTGGGCTGAAAACTCTGGCCGTGCGCGGCTGCCAGACAGCAGCAGACACTCCTTGCGCAGGGAGGGCCCCAGCACCGCTCAGCCGCGTGAGCACTCGGGCCCCCAACACGCAGCCACAGGAGGGCTGGGGCTGCTGTCGGGCTGACCCCGCGACCCCCGGCAGGTGCCAAACTCGCCTCCCCTGCCGCCCTGCCCCGGCTGGACACCTGCGGCGTCTCCTCTCTGCTCAGCCAAACCCCAGGTGCGTGGAGGTACCGGCCGCTGGTCACCGTGGAGACCAGACTCGGTGGCCCTCTCGGGGAGGTGGTTTTGGGTGCAGATGAGGCAGGTGCAGGCCCTGGCGTTCCCACAGTCCTCATCCTCCAAATGAAGGGCAGATGAATTAACACAGGCAAAACGCTCCGGAGCTGACACTGGACAGGTGCCGATGCCGTCATTGCTAACTGCCTCCCACGTTCCACCCTGCTGCGTCTCCCAGGCACGCGGCGGCCCCCTCGCTCTGCCCCTCACCCGACACTGCACCTGTGCCGGGACGCTGCACCTGGGCCGGGACACCACACCTGAGCCGGGACTCCGCCCCTGGGCCAGGACACCACACCTGAGCCAGGACTCCGCCCCTGGGCCAGGACACCACACCTGAGCCGGGACTCCGCCCCTGGGCCGGGACACCACACCTGAGCCAGGACGCCGCCACTGTGCCGGGACGCCGCACCTGAGCCGGGACTCTGCCCCTGGGCCGGGACTCCGCCCCTGGGCCGGGACACCACACCTGAGCCGGGACTCCGCCCCTGGGCCGGGACACCACACCTGAGCCAGGACTCTGCCCCTGGGCCAGGACACCACACCTGAGCCGGGACGCTGCCCCTGGGCCGGGACACCACACCTTAGCCAGGACTCCACCCCTGTGCCGGGACGCTGCCACCTGCTCTTCTGCCCCAGGGCAAGCTCACGGCCAACACGCGGGTGGTTTCCGATTGTACCTGCAGCAGGTACAGCTCACCTTTCTGGCCTGCCCACGTAAGAGCTGTTTTCCTGCAGGTGAGCCCCTTCCTTCCCCGGCAGGCAATAGAGCTTATTGCTTAACCACTACGGTACGAGCACCGACTGTAGTTGACAGCCGCAGATGGACGTGCACAGCCCGGCATGGACTGTAGCCGACAGCCACAGATGAAAGTGCACAGCCCAGCGTGACTGTAGCCGACAGCCACAGATGGACATGCACAGCCCAGCGTGGACTGTAGTCGACAGCCACAGATGGACGTGCACAGCCCGGCATGGACTGTAGTCGACAGCCACAGGTGAACACGCACAGCCCGGCGTGGACTGCAGTCGACAGCCACAGATGAAAGTGCACAGCCCAGCGTGACTGTAGTCGACAGCCACAGATGGACGCGCACAGCCCGGCGTGGACTGCAGTCGACAGCCACAGAAGGACGCGCACAGCCCGGCGTGGACTGTAGTCCACAGCCACAGAAGGACGCGCACAGCCCGGCGTGGACTGTGGCCGACAGCCACAGGTGAACACGCACAGCCCGGCATCGACTGTAGTCGACAGCCATAGATGATCGTGCACAGCCTGGCATCGACTGTAGTCGATGGATGTGCACAGCCCAGTGTCAACTGTAGTCGACAGCCACAGGTGAACGTGCACAGCCCAGCGTGGACTGTAGCCAACAGCCACAGATGGACGCGCACAGCCCGGCATCGACTACAGTCGACAGCCACAGATGAACGCACACAGACCCGTGCTGACCATAGCCGACAGCCACAGATGAACACGCACAGCCCAGCGTCAACTACAGTTGACACCCACAGATGAACGTGCACAGCCCGGCATCGACTGTAGCCAACAGCCACAGATGAACAGGCACAGCCCAGCGTTGACTACAGTCAGCAACCACAGATGAATGCACACAGACCTGCACTGACTGTAGTCAACAGCCACAGATGGATGCATCCACTGTAGCCGACAGCCACAGATGAACGTGCACAGCCCAGCATCGACTGTAGTTGACAGCCACAGATGAACACGCACAGCCCGGCGTCAACCGTAGTCTCTAATCTTGAATTGACTTGTCTAGTTTTTCATTCATCGACATAAACTCGCGCACATTTAGAAATGACGCGATGCAAACACACACGTCCACGCTGCCTGCTCTGATTTTTGCAGGACAAGCGAAGCTGCCTGTGAAGCCAAAGGAGCTCCGGGTGCTCCGGAGCTTTCTTGGTCCCCCGAGCGCGAGACACGGACGCGCCGTCCATGCCCCGTGCAGACGGCAGACGGCCGTGGGGACGGTGAGCTCGGCCGGGGGCGAGGGGCCGCGGCGGCCGGTGGGCGCGGTGCCCAGGTGGCTTTAATCTGCAGCGGGGACACAAAACACGCATGACCCGAAAAGCAAAGCGGGTTTGGAGAGCGGCTGTGCGGTGCAGAGGCCCCGGCCCCAGCGGCCACCCGGGCTAGCTCGCCCCGTCAAAGAGGCCGGGGACCTCCCGGGGGAGAAAACCCTGACACCACAGCGCTCGTTCTGCACACGGGACCCCGGGTGACAGGCGGACGGGCCGTCGGCCACGCACACTGTGGCCCTCCCGCCGGGGAACCCGGCCGCAGAGACAAAGAGTAAAATGAGAACGGGAAGCGGGAACCCGACGTCAAAGATAAATAGGTAAAAAGATAAAGCACGCGCACAGCACGCCGGCTCAGCCGCCCGGGGGGCGAGACACAAGCTGCGCAGGGGTGAAGGCAGCCGGGAACCGGGAGGCGGGCGCACGGTCAAAGCTTCACGACAGAGAGATTCACCCTAAAAAAAAAAAATGGACTCACCTTCCCGCTGCAAAGGCGGGAGAAACAGTGACGCAGCAGGTGGGGGTGGGGGCACAGGGTGGGGGAGGGCTGGGGAGAGGAGGGGTGGGGGAGGGCTGGGGAGAGGAGGGGAGGGGGAGGGCTGGGGAGAGGAGGGGTGGGGGAGGGCTGGGGATAGGAGGGGAGGGGGGAGGGGGGAGAGGAGGGGTGGGGGAGGGCTGGGGAGAGGAGGGGAGGGGTGGGAAAGGGAATGGGGTGGGGGGACACAGGGTGGGGGAGGGGAGGGGTGGGGGAGAGGGAATGGCGTGGGATGGGGTGAGGGAGGGATGGGGTGGGGGAGGGGTGGGTGGGGGAGCGGAGGGGATAGGGTGACAGAGTGTGGGGGTGGGGCGGGGGCAGGTTGAGGGAGCCATGGGGTGGCGGAGGGAAGGGGTGGGAGAGGGGATGGGATGGGGAGGGGATGAGTGGCGAAGGGGTGGGTGGGGGAGGGGACAGGGTGGAGGAGGGGAGGGGTAGGTGAGACAGGGTATGGGGCAGGGGAGGGGACAGGGTGGGGGGAGGGGGAGTGGGAGAGTGAATAGGGGGTGGGGGTGGGGTGAGGGAGGGAGGGAGTGGGGGAAGGGTGGGGAGGGGAGGGGGCAAGGAGGGGGAGGGGTGGGGTGGGGGGCGGGAGGGATGGGGTGGGGGAGGGCAGGGGCAGGGGAGGGACGGAGTGGGGGAGGGGTGGTGGGGGAGGGGAGCCGTGACACCCCAGGACACAGCTGGCCCCCTGCGGCCCTGCCACCCCCGCCCCCGCCAGCCCTGAGTGCCACCCACTTGCCGCCCCGTGCCCCACGTGTCCGGCCACGGTTTCCCGTGGCTTCTCCGCGTGGCCGGCCATGTGTGTGCTGTGGGGAGACAGAGAGGAAAGGGGCGTGTTCTGCTCCCACCAAACGCCCCATGACCCGTGTGGGACAGACCCAGGCAAGCGTGGGAGCCGCCCCACAAACACCCGCCTGTCTGTCAGGTGCGACCTCCCGGCCCACGGGGGCCGAGACCACGGCCCAGAACCGAGGACACGCGTGCAACACACGATTCCGCCTCCTCCTCCTCGGAGCCAGCGTCCGCTGGGGCAGGCGGCCCCGGATCCACGACCTCATGAGTAAAGGCATCATGTCACCGCGGGACAAGGGGTCCCCCTGGAAGGCGTGTGTCCTCACACACAAGTCCCCAGGCGGCAGAGGCCGGCGGATAACGCAAGCCCTTTCTGCTCACGCCTTATTGCCTCAAGGTTGCAAAGTGGCTGCGGCGGACCCAGCCATCACAGCCACCTTCAAAGACAGGACCAGAGCAGAGGCAGAGGGCCGTGGTAGCAACCCCTCCTCTTGCATATTTTTCTCTGTCCCTTTTGCTGAAACTGTGGCCCACGGCCACACTACAGAGGGGAGGCCGGGAACAGAACGGCTCCCGCTGTGCCCGGTTAAACTCAGCCGGCCGAGCTCACAGTCCATTCCTCCGTCCCTCAAACGGAAGACTCCTCGCTCCCTTAGGGAACGCCCCGTGCCCGCCGGAACTCGGGGTGACCCCCTTTCCCACGGGATTCCCACCTTACCGGTGCCTCGAAAATGAAGTCACAAAACGCCGACGACGCGTTTGCTTTTCTGATCCGCGACGCAGCTTAATTAATTAACTCCAAAACCCGGGTGCGTGGAACAGATCGGCCGGCCCCAGCTGAACGGGCGGCGATTGATTTTATTATTTTTTTCTTTCTTTCTTTCTTTCTTTTTTTTCTTACCCGGCGCGGTTGCATAATTTATCCCTGTTATTCGTTTAGGTCGCACCCCTCTCTCTCTCTCTCTCTCTCTCGCGGGAAACTCATAACGCCTCTGCCCCTTTTCGGGGCCTGATTAAACATTCATCGCCGGGCCCGGAGGAAGAGGCGCGTGTTATTCTATTATCAAACAATTTCCCCGTAAAAATCCATAATTGGAATAAAAAGCGGTGTCAGGCAGCGACCTAAGCCGGCCGGCAAAAGAGGCGGCGAGCGCCGAGATAATTTAATGAGCAGCTTTTCTGATGTTCAGCACAATCTCGCTGCATAATGAGCCGTGTCCGGCCTGAGCACGGCGTGGCTAACTCTTGAGTGACCACGCTAAGGCATGGGACGGCCCCAGGACGTCCGCACGGGGCTGCGGGGCTTCCCCGCCCGAGAGACTCGTTCCCGCTGGCCACACGCGGCTGTCTTCTCCCCTGCAGGCCCCGGACCCCGGCATGGACGACAAAGGACGTCCGCCCTCAGCAGATTTCGGAAACGTTCCCGCCGGAGAAACAGAGTCCAGGTGGCCGAGGACCAAGGCTTCTTTGTCCCGTGCCCGGGTGAAGCAGGAAACCCGGCGTGATCACCGTGGGGACAGCAGGGGCCCCGGGACACCGAGGGCTGGCGGATGCCGGACGTAAACAGCCGGGTCGGGAAATGTCACCGGCACGGTGGGGCCGGGCAGGCCGGCCGGGGCCAGGGGGTGCCAACTCTGCTGTCGTGGGACAAAAAAACAACGTACGGGGGACAGGCACCGGCTCGTCGTGGAGTTCCAGAAAAGCTTTGTGGGCACACCGAGATGTGAATTCAGCGAGATTTTCGCTTGCCACGAAATGTCATTCTACGACGTTTGATATTGTCTCCAAATTGCTCACCTACGAAAACCCGATTTTTGGATTGCAAACGCTACCGTTGCACAAAGGAACTAGTGGGAGGATGGAAATTTGTACCATGGAAGAGGGAAGAGGTGGGAGCCAGGAAATCTAGCTGAAGGCGAAGGGAAGATACCGGAAGCCTGAAAGGCAGAGGGAAGAAGAGAGAGAGCTGCTAAAACCGGCAAAAACCCTAACCCTAACAAGGACCTAAACCTATCACTAACCATAAGCCTAGACCTAAATGAGATGAGAACTTATACCGAACATAACCCTAACCCTAACCCTAACCCTAACAAAGACCTAAACCTATCACTAAACATAAGCCTAAACCTAACTGAGATGAGAACTTATACCGAACATAACCCTAACCCTAACCCTACCATAACTTAAGCCTAACCATAAGCCTAACACTAATATAAGCCTAACAATAAACTGACCATGAACCTAAAACTAAACATGAAATAACGCAAACCCTAGCCCTAAACCTAAACGTGACATAAGTATAGGCTAAGTGTGAGCCTTCCCCTAAACTTAATGTTCTATTAATATGACTCTAACACTAATGTAACCCAAACCCTAAGCTAACAAAAACCAAACCCTAACATAACACTGACAATCACATAATGCTAACCCTAACCCTAACCTTAACCTTAAAACCTAACCCTATCCCTAATATAATCCACCCTTAATATAACCCTAACTAAAACCGATCTATAGGGTAACCCAAACACTAATGTAACCGTGACCTAAATCTATCCCTAACATAATCCTAAACTCACCCTACTTTAACATAACCCTACTCATCACCCGAAACCTAATGTTTCCCTAACACTAAACCTACAATAAACCTAACACAAAACCTAACCATGAACCAACGATAACCCTAGCCATAAGCCTAAACGTGACCTAACTGTATACCTAGTGTAACCCTAACGCTAAAGCTAATCCTATATTAAGAGAAACCTAACCTAACCCTAATGTAACCCAAAGCCTAGGCCTACCCTAACCCTAACCCTACCCAACACTGTATCTCTCATAAACCTAACCCTAACCAATCCATATCTGTAGGGCAACCGTAACCGCAACCTAACCCTAGCCCTAACCCTAACCCTAACACAACACTATATCTCACATAACCATAACCCTAACTCTAACCTAACCCTATCTGTAGGGCAACCCTAACCCTAACCCTAACCTAACCCTATCAATAGGACAACCCTAACCATAACCCTAATCTAACCTTATCTGTAGGGCAACCGTAACCCTAACCTAACCGAATCTATAGGGCAACCATAACCTAACCCTAACCCTAACCCAACACTGTATCTCACATAACCCTAACCCTAACCTAACCCTATCTGTAGGGCAACCCTAACCTAACCTTAGCCCTAGCCCTAACCCTATCTGTAGGGCAACCCTAACCCTAACCCAGGACTCGGGGGAGCCCCACCCCGCAGAGCTGACACAGCCTCCCCTTCCCGTTGCTGGGGTGGACGTCCCCCAACACCAGGCGGGCCGGCGGACAGGCAGGTGCCGCTGAGCGACGCCAGGTGACAGGTGAGCCGGCGGCTGGCTGGGTGGGCGGGAGACTGCCGTCAGCACAGCGGGGGTCAGGGACCTTGCCCCGCGGCCCCCCGGCCCTGCGCTCAGCCCCACGGGGTCCCCGTGGAGTCTCCCATTTCCTTCCGAGAAACTCTCTCCGCCTTTTCCTCCCCGGCGGCGGCGCCTATTCTAAAACATGACACCAGTGGCCAAACGGCTCTGGCGCGGGGCGAGGGCCGGCCGGGCCTCGGGTGCAGCCTGTGCCCAGCGCGGCGGTGGCGGCCAGTCTGTCGCCTTCGGAGCCGCTCCCGAGTGGCCTCTCCGAGCCTTCGCGCCCAGCCTGCAAACCGGGGCCCCTCGACTTTCCGAGCGCGCGCGCGCACAGGGGCGCACGAGGGCGGGAGGGCGCGCCCGCGGGTGGGCGCACGAGGGGGCGGGAGGGCGCACGAGGGGGCGGGAGGGCGCACGAGGGCGGGAGGGCGCACGAGGGGGCGGGAGGGCGCACGAGGGCGGGTGGGCGCACGAGGGCGGGAGGGCGCACGAGGGCGGGTGGGCGCGCGCGCGGGTGGGCGCACGAGGGCGGGAGGGCGCACGAGGGCCGGTGAGCGCACGGGGGCGGGAGGGCGCACGAGGGCGGGAGGGCGCACGAGGGCGGGTGGGCACACGAGGGCGGGAGGGCGCGCGCGCGGGTGGGCGCACGAGGGCGGGAGGGCGCACGAGGGCGGGAGGGCGCTCGAGGGCGGGCGCCAGGCTTTATGGACTCATAATGAACCCAGCACAAAAGGCTTGGCCCGCAGCTCGCTCGCCACTAATCCGCAGAGGATCCGGGCCTCTCCTCCGAGCGCGCGCCCCGGGAGACAGCTTGGTGCTGCCCGGCGCGGAGCGCAAGATGGGCAGGGCATGTCGCGGTGCGGAGGACAAGGCGACCCCCGCCTGGGCCCCACCACGGGGGCGCGCGGCCTGGCCGGCGGGACGCACGTGGGATTTGCAGCTGACTTCAATTGCGCGTCGTCGCTCCTCCCCGGCTCAGATGGCTCCGGGAACGCCCCACGACGCCGCCAGCCTCGCGGTCTTCCCAGGTCCGCAGACTCCAAGACCCTCGGGCTTCAGGGACCGGATTTGCACCCGGGGACGGCCCTGCTCGCTCGGATTAAGAGGATTAAAAACAATTAAACGACCGCCGCTGCCACTGCCACCGCCTCCCAAGTCCCCACAGCACACTCGCTTCCCCTCCCGGCCTCCTGCCCCCTCTGGGATCCGGGGGTGCCCCCGCCCCGTGCCAACAAAAGGTCCCCTAACTTAGCATGACAAAAAGCCCCACGCGCACACACACACACGTGCGTGCGTCCCCCGAACAAATGCCATGCAACCCAGGGACAAGGGCTTTGTTCCAAACGCCAACACCGGGCACCCCCGTCTCCTCTGCCCTTTTTTATTTCTCTCTCTCTGTCTCTCTCTCTCTCTCTCTCTCTCTCTCTGCCACTTAATTTGCCCACGCAGAGCTCAAGGTGTCATATTAATTATTTAAATCTTTGGAAGATTTTTCCAGCCGCCGCCGATATCCTCCAAGGCCCACCCCCCCGGCCGGGTGCCAGAAGGCCTCGGATCCGCGCGTTAGTTTTTCTTAATTAGCGCTGAAACAAAAACTTTGATCTCCAGGAATAGAATAGCCAAAGAGAAGAGCCAGGGGTGGCCGGGTGGGTGGGTGGCTGGGTGGCTGGGTGCGTTTGGGGGCACTTCCCCCTGCATGCGCCCGCGCGCAACGCGTCTTGCACCTATATCTCTGGCACGCGCTAATTTGTTTTTTGGTTTTTTTTGTTTGTGGTTTTCTTTTTCCTACCCGATTAGACTTTGATTTACCTTGTTCTGGGGCATGGCAAACACGCAAGTACAAGAGGAACTTAAAACAGCTTCAAAAGGCCCGGCCGGGGTGGTAGTTAAATGCCCCCACGCGGTGGTCACAGGGGTCCTTGTTTGGCCGCCAAGCGCACGCGTGCGCGGGGGCGCGCTGGTTGCCTCGGTTATTTATTTATCTTTCCAGGGCCTGGGGTGGGGGTGGGGGTGGGGGTGGGGGTGGGGGTGGGTGTGCAGGTGCCCGGGGCCGCCGACGCGGCGGGCATTGAAGCCACCTCATTAAGGACCCTGGTTTCCAGGCGTCTCGAGCTGATGAAACAGAACTGCTCGGTTTCCACCGCGAGACGTTTCCCCCATCGCGCTCCCTGTCCGCGGAGGAGGCCGGCGGCAGCGCAGGCAGGCACGGGCGCGCACAGAGAAGGGGTCACGTCCGAGGCCTGGCCTTGTTAGAATTTCTGCCCATTTACATCTTGCTTTTCCGGGGGGGAAAAAAGAAAGTGCAAGGGTGACAAGAAAAGAGAGAGGGAGGAAAAAAAAAAAAAAATATATATATATATATATATATATCTCAAAAAGTTAACCAACGGCTGCGCTTCGTGGAAAGATGAAATCTATCCAACTCGGGCGACACCTGAGGCCTCCCCGGAACGGCGCCGGCTGAGAAATCAAAAGGAACACCCAAACATGTGAAAATCAAAGACAGACCCAAATCCAAACTTGCGCGCCCGGCCCCCAGAACCGAAGTCCCCACCCGCCGCGCGCCCGCCCGTGCGCCCCTGGCCCGGTTTCCGCGACTTGCCTGGCTAGGGCGCAGCGCGCAGCCTTCATTAGCGATCAATGCGCCCTGCGCCGCCTTTGCAGAGAGCCTCAGCCGCGTGTCACCCGCGGGTCACGGGCGGTTTACCAACTCCCAAGGAAGGGGAGATGGAAATTCCCTGAAATTGCCCTGCGAGCTCCAGAGAGCCACTCTCAGAAACGGCAATGATTAGAGCCATTCAGAGGTTCTTAGGTTTGGGGTGGAAATTAAACCCAAACTATGGCAGGCTTTGAGGTCTTTTTTTTTTTTTTTCCTTTTTTTTTTTTTTTTTAAAAACATGCATATTTTACGAGAGTGGATTTTTCTGCCTGAGAAATAATTGGGATTTACAGCTGTTAAGATAATGAGATTCTCTCTCCGTGCCAGGCAGTCACAGCAAAGAGCACCACGGCTCTCGCCCTTGGCCTTGGGGATCTCAGAGCCGAGGGACCCCCTCTGTGCCCGGAGTCCCTCACCACGCCCGGGTGTGTGGCAGGGACCTTCGGTGTTCCTCGGAACCTCCTGGAATCCCACCTGGAGACTCCGGGGCCCCCAGCCATGTCTCCGGCTGCAGCCGGGTCCCAGCAAAAGACGATTCCGAGCTTCAAGGAAAGAGCAGAAGGAATAAATAAATATCCCCACCCCATTCGGTCCACACAGGTGGAATCCAAACCGGTGTCACCTGACCAGGTCACCATGCATCTTTCGAGGTTGTAGACACCAGCCCGGGGCTTCGAACTCACTCTAGACCAGGCGTCCTCAAACTACAGCCCCTGCCGGCCACATGCAGGTGGTGTTTTCCCCTACCCCTTTTGTTTTTCTTTTCTTTTCTTTTTTTTTTTTTTTTTGCTTCAAAATAAGATCTGTGCGGCGTGCATAGGAATCTGTTCGTAGTTTTTTGTTGTTTTTATTTTAACTATAGTCCCGGCCCTCCGACGGTCTGAGGGACAATTGAACTGGCCCCCTGTTTAAAACGTTTGAGGACCCCTAGCTCAAGACGATACCTTGAATTTCTGTTAACCTGGTTGTCAGGTGGGCAGGTTGCAAGAGAAGCAGATGGAATAGTGGTTGCTGCAGATGCTGATTTTAGGGAGGGCCATGCATGGGTCCCCGGAGTTCTTACCTTTCTGCAAGTTCCCCACCCCCAGGGGTAGCAGGCATTCCCCCCCCACGCCCGGCCACAACTTGGGGCTCCCTCTGCCCGCTCCACGCCTCCCTCCTCACCTCCAGATATATCACCTTCCTGGAGCCACAATCCTCACCCAAACGCACCTGCCGGTGCCCCGGCTCCGAGCTCCACGCTTGCACCGGGTGCAGACGGGACACCTGGTGCAGGCAGCACCTTGAGCCCCTTGGAGAATCACACACACACACTGGCATCGGACTCTCGCCAGGAAGAGGAGCCCTGGACTCGGCTAAAACACGCCACCCAGCGGGGCGTGTGCCACACGGGTCTCAGAGGGGCTCCCGCAAGAGAGAGCCGGGCGTTCCGGAGTACAGGCGCTCGCTCCCCGGCGGGAACCGTGGCGGCCGCTCCGTGCATCCTCTGTGGTGCTTTTCGAACTCAAGCACACCCACAAACCACCTGGGGTCCGGCTACACCGCAGAAGCTGGGGCCGTAGGTCTGGGGTGCGGTGGTGTGGGGGGGGGCTCGTAGCTTATAGAACGGACCCCACTTCGACATGAACAGGTCTAGAATTAAGGTGCCCCCGAGCTCCGGGCCGTGGGCCAAACCCGGCCCCTTGCTTGCTTTTGCAAATAAAGTTTTATTGTCACGCAGGCATGTGCACGTGTTTACATGCACTGCCTGTGGCTGCTTTTGAGTGACAGTAGCAGTGCACATGCATGCTCTCTCATTCTCTCTCTCTCTCATTCTCTCTCTCTCTGTCTCACCGCACGCCATGAAGCAAGCCCACCACCGAAGCCGCAGTGCCCTGCAGAATCCCACGGAGGAAGCAGAGACACGCCTTTGCGCATCTCCCAGCCACGCCAGAGTCCACCGTGGGCCCGGAGGACCTTGGAGAAACAGGTCCCGTCGGGGCAACTGAGCCTTGCACAGTCATGCTGTGTGACCTCGGGCCATTTGCCCGACCTCTCTGAGCCTCAGCTGTCCCGGCCAGCTTGAGCCCTGCAGGCTCAGCTGCCTTCTGGGTGGGGGGACCCACCACGGCCCCCGCAGAAACCACAAAAAGGGGAACTCTTTCATCTCGGGGGTGAGGGGGTGGTCCCAAACTCTCAAACCACCAAACCTGGGCACGGGCGGTTGGTTGTTGTTCTTTTTTTTTTTTTTTTCTACTTTTCTTTTTCCTTCTACGTTTTTCCTTTTCTGCATTTTCTTCCTACGCTCCGGCTCGTGGTGGGGGGAGGACCCTCGGCTTATGGCCACGTCACTCGTGTGTCTGCCCCTGTGTCCAAGTCCCAGTCCCCCGCCTGGGTCTGCTTATGCCCGTCCCTCTTCTCGTTGAATTCCTCGGGCCGTCCCTCCTCCGCCACTGCCCACTTAGGAAAATGCCACCTCCACTCCGCTCCGGGGTGTCGGAGAGGTGAGCCACTCGGGTTTCAAACGGCCAGCGGAGGCTGGAGGCGGATTGCATTCGGGGAGGATCAGAGAGGAGCCATGGAAACCCGGCGGGCAACCGGGCACCCCCACGTGCCGGCGGACAGTGAACATCTCTGGCCCCGCTCAGGTGGGACTAAGACACGCCTGGTTAACCGGTGCTCGAATAGTTTGCACGCCGGACTGTTCCTTGCAGGCTGTGAAAGAGTTAGAGAGAGCCGCCCTCGTTAATTTGCTCTTTGCAGGGGGGAGAAACTGAGCTGCTTTTTTTTAATTACACGCTGTCTCCCATCGTTTCCAATCTTTCGCTGGGCATGCAGGCTCCGCCACTCGGGGGGCATAGGCAGGATGGGGGCGGGAAGTGGGGTGCCAGAGGAGCCGGCCTTTGTCCTCCCCTGGTGGTCAAGGACTGCCCCCCCCTACCGTCACCCTCAAACAAACCCAGGGACCCAGAGATCCACACCCATCACTAGGGCTGATTTTCATAGCCACGCCCACCACTAGGGCTGATTTTCATAGCCACACCCATCACCAGGGCTGATTTTCATAGCCACGCCCACCACTAGGGCTGATTTTCATAGCCACACCCATCACTAGGGCTGATTTTCATAGCCACGCCCATCACTAGGGCTGATTTTCATAGCCTCGCCCACCACTAGGGCTGATTTTCATAGCCATGCCCATCACTAGGGCTGATTTCCATAGCCACGCCCACCACTAGCACTGATTTCCATAGCCACGCCCACCACTAGGGCTGATTTTTTTCATAGCCAGGCCCACCACTAGGTCTGATTTCCATAGCCACGCCCACCACTAGCACTGATTTCCATAGCCACGCCCACCACTAGCACTGATTTCCATAGCCACGCCCACCACTAGGGCTGATTTTTTTCATAGCCAGGCCCACCACTAGGTCTGATTTTCATAGCCACACCCATCACCAGGGCTGATTTTCATAGCCACGCCCATCACTAGGGCTGATTTTCATAGCCACGCCCACCACTAGGGCTGATTTTCATAGCCACGCCCATCACCAGGGCTGATTTTCATAGCCACGCCCACCACTAGGGCTGATTTTCATAGCCACGCCCACCACTAGGGCTGATTTTCGGGGTGGGGCTTCTATTGGGCACATGCTTAGACATCCTGCCGGGGCTTATTGTATGGGTAGATCTTATTTTCGGGGAAACTCAGTACCTCTCTGCCCCCATCCACCCCCCCCTCACCCCCGGCTCCTCTCCCCACCACAGTCAGAGCCGGCTGTGGCTTCAGACATTAGCAATTGAATGGGGAACCTTCATACTGGATATCATTTTAATCTTTCATGCTTAAGCTAGCCAGATGGTTTTATTATCTCAGGGTCAGTCTCGCAGGTAAAAAAAATAAATAAATAAATAAAAATAAACCGCACCGACTTTGCACCAGAGGATTTGTAAGAGGATGGTTAAAAGCAAAAAAAAAACAAAACAAAACAAAAAGCAGGGCGGGTTTTGCAATCCCACCGAATAGCCGGAATTTTAATTGCATATCCCGGGGGGGCCAGTCGTTTTCCCATTCATCACCAATCCTGGTAAAGGGACCGGTGGGTCAGACAGATCTCGGAAAGGGCATTGGACGTTCCCGGAGACGAGGTTTGCTCTTAAAAGATGGGAACAGCTGAGCCGAGCCGTCGGGGCCTCACAGAGGCCCCGTAGGTAGGGACGTTCTCCGCGCCTCTGAGTCTTGCGAGGGTCCCGCCGTTCCCGCTTTTCCACGGGGACAGTGCTCGGCTCCATTCTTCACTCGGCGGCCCGGCCGCACGATTCCTCCCAGGGCAGGAAATAACCACCTTGTTGATCCTTGGAACAATTCCTTCAGGGTGGCCACGGTGCGGTTTTGGTGAGAACGTGGCGTCTTGCACGGACCAGGCTTGGTGATGGGCGTAGAATGTTCCAGATATCCCACGGGACCAAGCCAGCGTTGGCCGTGGCAGGATGTCCCCACATTCTCCTCCTTTTCATGCCGCTAACGAGGGCCAGTGCGCGGTCCCCGGGGCGGGTTCTCCTGTTCTCTGTTCTTAGGGGAAGGAAGTAAACAGCAGGATTCGGGGCACCTTCACAGCAAGGGGGGGCTTTTTTTGTTTCTTTTGGGGTTTCTTTTTGAAAAAAAGGATATTTCACACCACTGAGCTAGAGGAAGTGGGAGACCTGCCCGGCTGGGCCAGACTGAAGTTTCCAGAAAGGTTTTCTGCTCTCCTTGGAGAAGGGCTGTATCTGGCAGCTGGACAGGGTGAACACGTGTGTGTGTATGTGTGCATCTTTGTGCATGCGTGTAACTGTGCATGCGTATGTGCTCACATGCATGTATCTGTGTGTGACTCTGTTAGCATATAAATATGTGCATGTGTGTGCATGTTTCTGCTCTGTGTGCACATGTATGTGTCCGTGTGAGCGCATGTGAGGGGGTATGTGTTAATGTGCTTGTGCGTGCACACACATTGGGGTGTGCATTGTGTGTGCATTTGTGTTTGTGATTGTGCAGGCGTGCGTATGTGAGCTTGTGTTTCTGTGTGCGTGCGTGTGATGGGCACACGCATGGCTGTGTGCACGTGTGTGTGTCTGCACAAAACAGGTTTCACGTGTGCAGGCGTGTGCATGTGCATTCATGCTGATTCGTGGTCTGCGTGGGTGTGCGTGACCGCAGTGTGTTCGAGCGCTGTTTGTGGCCGTGTGTATGTGTGTTCACAAATGCTCAGATCCATGCACACGTGTGCCGTCATGCCCTGCGGGTGCGTGTGTATGACTACGTGCACATACATGTCCGCGTTCCATTATGTGGGCTTGCATGTGTACCTGCTGGTGCCTGGTGTGCGTGCGTGTGGGCTTGCATGAACACATGCATTTGCACATGCATGCCCCTGACTCCTTGTGTGCGCGTTCCCTCTGCACACATATGTGCAAGTGTGTGGGGTGGGCACTTCCCACTTTGCCGTGTTCTGCTGTGCAGTCGTCCTTCTATCCGTCTATTTCCTTCCCCCACCACCTTGCGGAAACCCCGCCTTCCCGTGCTGCTGTCTGGCCCGGCCCTGTGCCCACCCAGGTTTGGGGAGACCGAGTCTCGGTCAGCGATTGACCGACGCCCCAGCTCCCCTCCGCTGCCCTCCGAGGGCCCCCGAGGCGTCCCGACAAAACCCTGCCATGTCTTCCTCCGGGGGTGCAGGCTGTCTCCCCTCTGGGGGAAACACCGGCCGCCCTATTTCTGCAGGGCGGGGCGGACCCCTCCCTCCACCTCCCTGCAGGCTGCTCCGCCCGAACGGCACCGTCCCAAAGAAGACAGCCCGGCCCTCGGCCCCATACACCTCCCACGCTCCACACGGACGGACAAGCCGGCTTTCGGGGGTCCCTGTGCCCCAGCTCGGGGTCCGCCCAGCGGTCGGCTTTGCAGAGCATGAATTCCCCCCCTCTCCGGGCTCCCTCCTCCCCACGCACCTGCTACCGCAGGGAGACTCCGTCCTGCCCTTTCTTTTTTCTGCAGAACGCTTTACCAGATGCAGATTGAAGGCACCACCCGGCTCCGGGCGTTCTGCTAAAGCACGGCCCCGTGGTATCCCGAATTAAAAATAAATTTAAAAAAAAATGAAATAAAATAAAAAGCAGAGCCCCGGCTGCCCCAAACTCAGGTGCGAGTAGGAGCAGGCAGGGCGAGTGAGCGCGGACAGCACCAGGGAGCGGTGGGGAGTGCGGAAAACGCCTCCCTGTCGTGGTGCAAGAATGTGCAAACACGGGGTGGCCGCCCCACTTGCGTCTTTCCCACGGAAGCCAGCGATCGGGTGTGCGTGGCTGACCGCTCAGGGTTTAAGATATCAGCGACACGTTTGAGATTTTAGCTCGATCGTGTGTGCCAGACTAACTAGGACGGGCGGACACCTCACCGTCGTTCCCGCTGAGACCCCCGAACCCATCGTGGGAGGCACAAACGACCCTGTAAAAATCCGATCTGGGGCCGGGCGCGGTGGCGGCTCACGCCTGTCATCCCGGCACTCGGGGAGGCCGGGGCGGGAGGATCGCTCGAACTCAGGAGTTCGACACCAGCCTGAGCAAGAGCAAGACCCCGTCTCTACTATAAATAGAAATAAATTAATTGGCCAACTAATATATATAGGAAAAATGAGCCAGGCATGGTGGTGCATGCCTGTAGTCCCAGCTACTCGGGTGGAGGCTGAGGCAGGAGGATCGCTTGAGCCCAGGCGTTTGAGGTTGCTGTGAGCGAGGCTGACGCCACGGCACTCACTCTAGCCCGGGCGACACAGTGAGACTCTGGCTAAAAAAAAAAAAAAAAAAAATCGTCGAAACGGACGTTTAAAATAAAGGTAAAAATGACTTTGTTTTACCATCAGGCCGGGGCTGAAGCAGCTTCCTTTGTTTCTATTAATCCTGTTTCCAGCAAATTTGCCGAAAGGTTTTCTCGGGAGTCCCCCCCCGCCCGGCCCCGTTTGAACGGGATCAAAGGGCTTTTCTTCGGCAGCTCCGAGTAAATTCAGACGGTTCCTCTCCTTTCATTGGAACAGGTGATTAAGTATGTTCATGGACTTGCAGACATCGAGATGCTCCGGCATTCCGGAAATAAACACGACTCCGTTCTGACCTCTTGCTCCTCCTCTGAGCAGCACCCGGCAGAGTGCTATTTGCTGGTATTTTACCTAGGATTTGCACATCAAAAGCCACGAGGAAATTGGACTGTGTGTGTCGTTTTTATTTTTTGTTTTGTTTTGTTTTGTTTTTAATGTTTGCATCCAGGTTTGTTGTTGTTGTTTTGTTTTTTGTTTTTTTTCAAATCATGCTAACATGCTAAAACGATTCCGCAACCTTTCCACTGTGTGTTGGAATCATTCGAGTTAGGGGTTCTCGGAGTAGAATTCCAGGACCGGCACACCCACACTTACCCAACCCTGGGGAACTCGTTACAAATTCAAATTCTGCCACACCTGTCATCCCAGCACTCTGGGAGGCCGAGGCGGGAGGATCGCTCGAGGTCAGGAGTTCGAGTCCAGCCCGAGCAAGAGCGAGACCCCCCCCCCGTCTCTACTATAAAATAGAAAGAAATTAATTGGACAGCTAATATATATAGGAAAAAAAAAAATCAGCCGGGCGTGGTGGTGCATGCCTGTGGTCCCAGCTACTCGGGAGGAGGCTGAGGCAGGAGGATCGCTTGAGCCCAGGAGTCTTAGGTTGCTGTGAGCGAGGCTGACGCCACGGCACTCACTCTAGCCTGGGCGACAGAGCGAGACTCTGTCTCAAAAAAAAAAAAGAAAGAAATTCAAATTCCGGGACCTCCCCTATATGACTGCCGTTACAGAATGCCACAGACCCGGCAGGTTTAATTTCTCGGGGTCCCGGAGGCAGGAAGTTGGTGTTGGGGAAGTTAGTCAATTCCTCGCCTGGGGGTCGGGAAATGAATCGAGACCCCATCTGGGATCGAACACCACAATGTATTCCCGGTTTATTAAAGTGCTAAGTGTAAAAACTAAACCACAAAACAGAGGCGAAACGTCAGTGAACATTAAATCCCCACGTCGGGAAGGACTCTCCAGGAATAAATACGAGAGGGGAGATCACACAGAGAAAAGCGATCAACTTAAACTGTGTTCGTATTTAAAACTTTTTACGGCCGGGCGCTGTGGCTCACGCCTGTAATCCTAGCTCTTGGGAGGCCGAGGCGGGCGGATTGCTCAAGGTCAGGAGTTCGAAACCAGCCTGAGCAAGAGCGAGACCCCGTCTCTACTATAAATAGAAAGAAATTAATTGGCCAACTGATATATATATAAAAAATTAGCCGGGCATGGTGGCGCATGCCTGTAGTCCCAGCTACCCGGGAGGCTGAGGCAGAAGGATCACTCGAGCCCAGGAGTTGGAGGTTGCTGTGAGCGAGGCTGACGCCACGGCACTCACTCTAGCCTGGGCAACAGAGTGAGACTCTGTCTCAAAAAAAAAAAAAAAAAACTTTTTGCGTCTGGAGCTCATACATGATACCAAACAGCACCAGAGAAGCCAGAAAATTTTTTATGACCTATGCCAGTGATAAATAAAAGCGCTTATGTCCTTAATACGTAAAAAGCTCTGACCAATCAACAAGAATGATGGCTATTTATTAAATGCTTTCTGTGCATCAAGGTTTCGTGCTGCCCACTTTACATATAGAATCTAGTTTAACTGTCATTAAAAAAAAAGAAAAAGAAAAAAAAAACCCTAGGCAATTCGCTGCCAATTAGGGAACTGAGAATTAAAGGAAAATTAGTTGACTTGCTCAGAGTCAGGGAGCTAGCAAACTGCAGCGTCCTGTTGGGATTCAGACCCTGTTCTGTCTGACTCCAAACTGCAAGGCCCTAAAGACTGCCAACGCTAGAGAAACAAACAAACATCCTCATTAATTTGCAGAAGGGAAAATACGCATCGACAATCAGCAGGAAAAAGAAAATATTCCCTGCTTTAAAAAAAAAAAAAAAAAAACGAAAACAGTAGATGCAGTTTAGAAACTGTTAAATTTGCAGCGCTAATTTTTTTTTTCTTTCTTTCTTTTTAAAAATGAAACTCAGCGCTAATCGCTAATCGCAGTGCAACGCCCCGGACAACATCTTACGCTGCTGGTAGGAGCGTAAACCGGTGCAACCTCTGCAGAAAGAGTTTTTGAGACTGAGCCGGGCCTTTTGCAAGCTCGTATACTGAATGCAATAACCCCGCCTCTGGGAGCCCGTCTCACAAACAAAGACTTATGTGCCAAAAGTCTCTAAACTCCCCCGAAATCTCTGCGCGGCGGAATAGGTGCTGAGGCATTTATTTATACGTGGCGGTGTCATTGGGGCCAGCAAAACCCCGTCTTTGCGAAAATACCCGGTGACGTCAAGACAGGCGCATTGCCTGGCGCTAACGGCTTGTCCGAAAAGAGCAAGAAACCGTTGTGAACTAAAATAAAAGTTTGAGGCTCACCCTTCCTTCCTTCCCACCGGCTGACCGAACGGACCCCCTGGTGGCCAAAGGAATATTCTAAGACTAAACTGCCTGCCGGGAGGAGGGAGGTCAGACAGGCCTCGTCAGGCCACCCTCCCTTCTTGGGGACGTCCTTCGTGGCCCATTGATTGACAGGCCTAAGGGTTTGCAAGACGCACCTTGCATGGTCCTCAGTTTCCACGACACATCTGTGTCCCGTGGCTTGTCTCTGAGGCCAGCTCCTTATGTTGAAACATCCCAAGACTTTAGACAAAGCTTCACGTCTTTAACTAATGACAAGCCAAAGAATCGGTAAACCCACCTGTATTCTGTAAGCCACACCCCTGCTTTGAGATGTCCCACCTTTTCGGGCAAAACCGATGTCCACCCTCCCACGTATTGATTGACAGCTTAACCTGTGACCCCCGTCTCTCCCTGAAATGTAGAAAAACCAAACCGGGCCCCGGGCACGGCCAGTCCACTTGCCCAAGGCCTCTTGGCTGTGGCTCCCGGTCACGGTCCTCAAATCCGGCTCAGAGTAAACCTCTTCAAAAATTATTTTCCGGCGTCTGGCTATGTTTTTTTTTTTTTTTTCCGTGGACACCATAGATCCGACTTCCCGGCATTGCTCCCCCGAATCGCGCCGGCTGAGGGGAGCAGACGCTGAGGGCAGACCCGCGCGCACGGTCTGCCCCTGTCTCCTCGCCTGAGCGGCAAGCCCAGGACGTGCCCCCCCGCCCCAGGTGTGCACCTGTTTGCTGGCCTTGCGCAGGTAAGAACGTCGCGTACGGCCCCCGAAACCACGAGCCGCGCTTGTTTTCCGTGCTGTGTCGCTCTTGCTGCCCGCACCCACAGGGTCCTGCTGTCATGATGAGGGAGAACCAGACCTCCTTCACACTGTGACCGCTCCCGCCCTGGGAGTGGCCCCAAAGCCCAGTTTGCCAGAGCGGGACGGAAAACGCCTGCGCGCAGCTTCCCGGGCACGGGGGGCCAGCCCCGCCTCGGACCCGGGACCCCGGCCTGCCCATGTGGGCTCCAGCCGCCCGGCGGGACGGCGGGAAGAGGAGGGTCTTCCCGCCAACACGGAGCAGGGAGACCAAAGCCACACGCCGGCCGTGGACCGAGGCCCGTGGGCTCCGAGCTCCGTGAGACACCCGCCTGCCACGTGCCTTCCGTGAGGCCGGAGAGCCATGTATGCGTGTGTGTGTGTGTGTGTGTGTGTGTGTGTGTGAATGTCTGTGTCCGTGTGTGTATGTATGAGTGTGTATATAAGTATACGTTATACATATGCGTTATGTGTGTATATATATGCATGTGTACATGTATGTGTGTGTGTGTGAATATGTCTGTGTCTATGTGTGTATATGTATGGATATAAGTGTATGTGTATACGTGTGTTATGTGCATATATATGCACATGTATATAAGTATGTGTATATCTATGTGTCTGTGTAAATATGTCTGTCTATATGTGTATGTATGAGTATGGATATAAGTATTTGTGTATACATGTGTTATGTGTACATATATGCATGTACATAAGTATGTGTATATATGTGTTCTGTGTAAAAATGTCTGTGTATATATGAGTATGGATATAAGTATTTGTGTATACTTATGTGTTATGTGTGCATATATGCATGTATATATATATGTGCGTCTGTGTACATATGTGTATATATGAGTATATATAAATATGTGTATACATACATTATATACATATATGCATGTATATACGTATGTATATATGTATGTGTAAATATGTCTGTGTATATATGTGCATATATACGAGTATGTATATAAGTATATGTGTATGCATGTTATGTGCATATATATGCTTGTATATAACTATGTGTATGTATATATGTGTAAGCATGTCTGTGTATATATGAGTATGTATATGTATATGTGTATACATGTTATGTGCATATGTATACATGTATATAAGTATGTGTATATATATTTGTGTAAGTATGTATGTATATATGTATATGAGTATGTACACAAGTACATGTGTATATGTGAGTATTTATATATGTGTATACATGTTATGTGCATATATATGTATATATGCACGTGCATTATGTGTATAAAGATGTGTATGTACATATTTGTATATGTGCATATATATGTGTTGTGTATACGTGCATATGTTCATATGTGTGTCATATATTGCATATATGTTGTGTATGTGTACGTGTATTGTGTATATATGCGTATATGTCCACATGTGTGTGGACGTACCCCAACGCCCGCACTCACATGCAGTGACCGGAACGCAACCTGGCTGCCAAGAGCGCGAATCCCACAGGCAAGGGAAACGAGCGTGCAGGTCTCGTTTAAACGACGCGCCGGGCCTCAGGCCGAGTCGGAAAGTCCCGGAAGGGAGGCAGGTGCCTGGCCGCCTCCTCCTTCCTCGGATGCAGCCGACACTCCTCGAATTCCCCGGTCTGGGCTTCGGCCAGATGTCCTCCTTCCTGCCCCTGCAGGTGCAAAGCCCCCCGAGAGCCCGTGAGCACCCCCGGGGGGGGAGGCTGCTGGTTTCACCTTATTTTACCCCAAACTAACGAAAGGCAGAATTCAGCCCGCACCTGCGCCCCTCCCCACCCCACCCCGTGACTGCCGGTCCCTGCGGCCGAGCGGAATAACTTCAGCCCCCAGCCCTGAAACACAACGTGCATTTGAGCACCCCCGTATCAGCCCTGCAGAAAACGTGGTCCCCAGATCACCTAACGGGAAAAAAAAAAAGAAGAAGAAGGAAGCAAGCTCACACTGTCGGCCCTCATTTCCCCTTCGCTCCGTCTGCCGGGCTTCGCTGCCTTCCCAGACGTTGTTTCCCCCGACCTCGAGTCCGCGGGCTCAAAAAAAAAGAAACAATAAGTTTAATCTTCTCGCCTGACAATGATGTATGGTTCTGGGGGGAAAAAAAAAAAAAAAACGCTTCTCGGGGGAATTATCATTCAAATGCATTTTCCCCCCCTCCCGTCTCTGGTTTCTCTCTGCACCTCGCACGCCCAGAGAGAAATGAGCGGGGGCTTCTCCGAGGCCGTGAGATTGCGTGTGGCCTCGTTCTGGGAGCCCTGCACACGGGCACACAGCCGTGAGCCGGAAAACGCCAGGCCCCGGGGGGGGTTTTGAGGGGGGCTCTCCTTCGAGTCCCCGTTAGTGATTTCTGGGGGGGGCATCACCGAACCCCTTCTACCCAGAGCACGTTTTCCTGGCTAGGAAACTCGCTAAGCACTAAAATGCTCACCCCACCCCACACCCCACCGGCGGAACGGAAGGGACCCCCTCGTGGGCAAAGGAATATCTTAGATAGAGCAAAATTGCCTGCCAGGAGGAGGGAGGTCACTCAGGCCTCATCATGCCCCCCCTTCCCTTCTTGGGGACGTCCTTTGTGACCCATTGATTGACAGGCCTAAGGGTTTGCAAGATGCACCTTGCATGGTCCTCAGTTTATGCAACAAACGGCGGCTTAAACTCTGGTAAACAGTTTACGCTAAAACATCCCAAGCCCCTAGACAAAGCTTCACGGCTTTAGCCAATCGCAATCCAAAGAATCTTTAAACCCACCTATATATAACCTGTAAGCCCCTCCCACTTCGAGATAATCTCACCTTTTTCGGGCCAAAGCAATGTCCGCCTCCCACGTATTGACTGGCGGCGGCTTCACCCGGAACCCCCTGTCTCTAAAATGTACGAAAACCAAACCGTGACCCGAGTCCACTTGCCCTCGTTAAGTATCGGTTTGAATCAGGATTCCTTTTGCTTTGCTTGTCCCTTTTTTTTTTTTTTTTTTATATATATATTTGCAGGTGACTGCTTACGAGCACTTGTCCAAACTGTCAGAAAAGGCAAGCCGTGGTGGAGGATGTTTAGCGGGTTGCAACACCTGGGGCCCCGCCTGGCGTGCCCCGGGGTGCAGATTAACCCAGAACCGTCCCACAGATACCAGACCGAGAGGGAGAGACAGAGAGGGGAACATGTGTGTGAGCTCGCAGCGTCGTATGATGAGGGCCCCTAAGCTATCTATAAATCTGCAACGATTGGGGAAATTCCCAAACGCCAGGATTTGCCCAACCCTCCGGCCAAAGCAAACTACGCCGATTTGCCCCTCACGAAAATAAAAAACAAAAAAAAACTCAGAATTACCCAACTCATGCAGAATTAGGGGGCCGCAGTGGCTGTCCTTGGGGTGTTTGGATTTCTGGCTTCGGTTATTGCTGGGGCCTTAAGGTCAGGAGAGGGCTTTTAAGATGAGAGTGTTGAACGCGGGTGTGAACGTCCGTGCACGGCATTCATTGTTGTCCACAACCGCCGGAAAGGCGGGCACAAACCCGAGCGCCCAGGGACGGGCAAACGAACCCGCAGGACGGGGCCCGTCCACGTGAAGGAATGCTGTTCAGCCGCGGGAAGGAATGAAGCCGTGACACTTTCCCAGCCATGTCGCTGAACCTCCAAAACAGGGCAAAAACAAGCCAGGCGCAAAAGCTCAACGACATAACGTAACTTCCGGAACTTTCTACGAAAGCGGATAACCGAGAAGGACCCTGCAGAGGCTTAGGAAGCGTGAAGGTTCAGGGGGTTGCCGGGGGCCGGGAAGACGGGCTTAACGGGGTAGGAGCCCTCGAATACGCTTAAACGACGCTGATGTTTCATATCTCACAATATTTATGAAGTTGCCAACTGGGGGGAAAAAACCACAAAAAACCAAACTCTGCAAAATAATTTCTTTTTTTTTTTTTGGAGACAGAGTCTCACTTTGTTGCCCAGGCTAGAGTGAGTGCCGTGGCGTCAGCCTCGCTCACAGCAACCTCCGACTCCTGGGCTCAAGCGATCCTCCTGCCTCAGCCTCCCAAGTAGCTGGGACTACAGGCATGCGCCACCATGCCCGGCTAATTTTTTGTGTATATATTAGTTGGCCAATTAATTTCTTTCTATTTATAGTAGAGACGGGGGTCTCGCTCTTGCTCAGGCTGGTTTCGAACTCCTGACCTCGAGCGATCCGCCCGCCTCGGCCTCCCAGAGAGCTGGGATGACAGGCGTGAGCCGCCGTGCCCGGCCACTGCAAAATAATTTTAAAGAGATTTCTTCGGAGCCCAATTTGAGGGCCACGACCCGGAGCCACTGCCAAGAGGCCCTGGGCCGGTGGCTGGGTCACGGTCGGGTTTTTATACATCGTAGAGAGAGACAGCGGGTTCCGGGTAAAAGCCATCGATCAATACGTGGGAGGCGGACGTTGGTTTGGCCCAAAAAAAGGTGAGATTATCTCGAAGTGGGGTAGGGGGCTTGCAGGTTATATATAGGTGGGTTTAAAGATTCTTCGGATCGTAATTGGCTAAAGCCGTGAAGCTTTGTCTAGGGGCTTGGGATGTTTTAACGTATACTGTTTACCAGAGATAAGCCACCTGTTTGTTGCATAAACTGAGGACCATGCAAGGTGCATCTTGCAAACCCTTAGGCCTGTCAATCAATGGGTCACAAAGGACGTCCCCAAGAAGGGAGGGGGGCATGATGAGGCCTGTGTGACCTCCCTCCTCCTGGCAGCCAATTTTGCTCTAAGATATTCCTTTGCCCACGAGGGGGTCCCTTACGTCCGCCAGTGGGGAGGCGGGCAGAGAGGGGGAGCCTTCTAGTTCACACGACATTTACTGATATCTTTATAAGTAAGCTTAGCTGGTGTGGCTTTCATCTCGACCTTTGACAACCAGGAAAACGTGTGAAAAAATAAAAATCAGAAAAAAAAAAAAAAAAGAATAGACTGTGAGCCCGGTCAGGACAAGAACTCCGTGCCGAGATGTTTATCCCGACGGGAACAGGCGGCCAGGAGAGTGTGGACGGTAGAGGAGGAAAAAAAAAAAATCCAAGCCCTGGAATATCGGAAAGAAGTTTATTCGGAGCCAAATTTGAGGGCCACGGCGGCCCGGAGCCACTGCCAGGAGGCCTTGGGCACGTGGACTCGCCGTGGCCGGGTCACGGCGGTTTTGTACATTTTCAGAGAGAGAGAGAGAGACAGGGGTCACAGGCAAAGCCGCAAATCAATACATGAGAGGCACACGCTGGTTTGGCCCAAAAAGGTGGGACATCTCCAAGCGGGGGGTGCTTACAGGTTACAGGTGGGTTTAAAGATTTCTTTGGCTGGCAATTGGCTGAGAGAGTTAGGCTCCGTCTAGAAGACCAGAAAGGACATGCTTATTTTAAGATAAGGGTGTGAGCACTCTGGGAGGTCCAGGCAGGAGGACGTTTTTTAAGTTCACGGCAGGTGCCTGCTAGGATGCTTTAAGATGCTTTAAATTTATGCAATAGGCATCTGCTAAGATGCTTTAAGATGCTTTAAATTTATGCAATAGGCATCTGCTAAGATGCTTTAAGATGCTTTAAATTTATGCAATAGGCACCTGCTAGGATGCTTGAGTTAAGATATTTTAAATTTGCGATAGGCACCTGCTAGGACGCTTGAGTTAAGATATTTTAAATTTATGAAAGGCACCTGCTAGGACGCTTGAGTTAAGAAAGGGGCTTCTTATCTTTTTTTTTTTTTTTTTTTTTTTTTTTGAGACAGAGTCTCGCTCTGTCGCCCAGGCTAGAGTGAGTGCCGTGGCGTCAGCCTCGCTCACAGAAACCTCAGACTCCTGGGCTCAAGCGATCCTCCTGCCTCAGCCTCCACCCGAGTAGCCGGGACTACAGGCATGCGCCACCACCATGCCCGGCTAATTTTTTTTTTTTTGTATATATATTTTTAGTTGGTCAATTAATTTCTTTCTATTTTTAGTAGAGACGGGGGTCTCGCTCAGGCTGGTTTCGAACTCCTGACCTCCAGCAATCCGCCCGCCTCGGCCCCCCAGAGGGGCGTCTTATCTTTTAGGTGATGTCAACGCCGAACCAGAATCAGGTCCGGGAAGCAAACCGGCCGCTCTATCTGGGTAGCAAGAGCCGCGTAGCGGGAATTCACCGTGTGCCGGCCTGACCCAGCTGGCCTCCTTGGGAAGGAGTTTTTAGCAAAAGAAAAATGACCGGAGTTCAGTCCTCAAGAGGAAGGAGGGAGAGTTTCTTGGTCTCGTGCTGAGCTGGGCTGGCCGTTGCCACCGGCGATCTCGGGCGGGGCGTACGTAGCCCACGCGTGGGGGAGAGCCCTCCGCCCCTCCCCGCCCACCCCGGGCAGCGCACACGGGAAGCCCAGGCCACGGCGACCACGGGCGCCATTCCGTGTCCCACAGACTGTCCCTTCCCTGGCAAAGAGCAGAGACTGGAACAAAAAGTCCCGGTGTTGCTCACCAACAAGCTCCCCGGCTCCATCCCGGAGGTATTTACACACACAGACACGCACACGCATGTTCCCGTCGGCTTCCATCATACGTGACAGGCCTCCTCCCCGGCCCGCCGCAGAACGCCCTTGTCACGGGGCACTTGCTGCTTCAAAGCCCCGGAACTCCCCCAAAACAAGCCGCCCGCTCCCTGTCCCCTCCGCGTCCAAAGCGCAGAGATTAGCGGCAGAATTTAGAACACGCACACGCAGAAGTAAAGCACCGGAGGGGGCTGCACCCAGGTGTTCAAGGTGTCGCTAAATCTAAGTCCGCATCAAGCATGATTTTTTTTAACGCAGGCAGTGTGAGCTCCCAGCTGAAAACTGGGGGGAGCGTGGAACCCCGTCTAACGTGACGTGTCCCGTCTCTCTGCACCCGGACTCCTCGCGGGGACCGGCTGGCCCGCAGGTGTCTCTGAGGGTCCCGGCCCAACGCCCTCCGCCAGGTGGGTTACCTGCCGCAGACTCGCCGAGAGCAAGAATCGAGCTGAATTATTATTATTATTTTTTTTTTTAAGCAGAGATTTGGCAACATGGGGGACGGCGCTTTCGTGTTCCCACGCCCTGAGGCTTTCCCGTCCTGTCACGGACGACGTCCCCTCCCTGCCCTGGGCCCGCCCTGCGTGGTCCGTGCCGTGCCTCGGTTGTTTCCTGTCCCCCCGGCGCCGGGCCCGGCAGCCGGACGGTTAAGGACACGCGGTTCCCGGCCTGCACGGACGGGGCTCGGGACACTCGCTTCTCCTCCGTCGGGGTCCTGGGTCCCGGCCAGCGAGGACGGCCGTCCCCGCCACGCCACACATGGCTTTTGTTGGGTTGCCCGGCAACAAGCGCCAGCCCGGACAACCAAGCGCTCAGAGGTCAGGCAGGGACAAAGGACAGAACCGGTCGCCAGGCCGAGAGAGCACACGCAGGTCGAGAAAGCACACGCAAGCTGAGCATCACACTAGGGGGCAGGAGGGCTGAGAACCGAGGCCGCTTAGGAGCTGACCCCTCCCAGCCCAGGTGACCAGGGAAAGCCTGCCCACCTGCCCCGGACGGGGTCACCTGGGCGGAGGCCCAGGTACACAGAGCAGCAGGGAGGCCCAGCCTGGAGGCCACGCCCCACGGCCGTGTTCCAGGTGTAGCCAGGGAACACAGACCAACCTAACCTGGCCCACCCTCACCTGCCCACCTTCACCTGTTCCACTCTAACCTGGTCTACCCTTATCTGGTCCACCCTCACCTGGTCCCCCTCATCTGGTCCACCCTCACTTGGCCTAACCTCACCTGGCCCACCCTCGCATGGTCCACAGCTACCTGGTCCACCCTCACCTGTTCCACTCTAACCTGGTCTACCCTTACCTGACCCACCCTTATCTGGTCCACCCTCACCTGGTCCATAGCTACCTCTTCCACCCTCACCTGTTCCACTCTAACCTGGCCCACCCTCACCTGTTCTCCCCTCACCTGGTCCACCCTTAACTTGGTCTACCCTTACCTGGGCCACCCTCACCTGGCCCACCCTTACCTATTCTACCCTCACCTGGTCCACCCTCAACTGTCCCACCCTCACCTGGTCTACCCTCACCTGGTCCACCCTCACCTGGCCCACCCTCACCTGTTCTATTCTAACGTGGCCCACCCTCACCTGTTCTATTCTAACCTGGCCCACCCTCACCTGGCCCACCCTCACCTGTTCCACTGTAATCTAATTCATCCTAACCTGGTCCACCCTCACCCGGTTCATCCTTAACTTGACCCACCGCCACCTGTTCCACCCTCACCTGGGCCACCCTCACCTGGTCCACTTTAACCTGACCCACCCCCACCTGTTCCAATCTCACCTGGTCCACCCTCACCTGGCCCACCCTCACCTGGTCCACTTTAACCTGGTGCACCCTCACCTGGTCCCCCCTCAAGCTAGTTTACCCTTCACCTAGTTCACCCTTAACCTCACCCACCTCACCTAGAGGCACCTGGCCCCCTCGGCCCCCTCCGCGGCCTGTTGGGGTCTGTCTGAGGGCCACGCTGCCCGGGACGCACCCGAGGCAGGTGCACCTGCTCAAACCCCCCAGCTCAAGGAATCAGGGGCGGCGTGCCCTGAACCCCCTCACCCGCCTTCCCGGTTCCCCCCCTCCCCGGGAGGAAGGCACAGCTCTCAGCCCGCGCTCCAGATGAGGAAACCGAGGCAGGCACGGCCGGTCACACGTCTTGCCCAGCCCGCAAGAGGCAGGGACGAGATTTCGGAGCCGGGGACCTCGTGCCTCTGAGCCAGCGCCGTTCACGGTCTCCCCAGCCCCCCGACCCTAGCCGCGTGCCCCCCATGCCCAGCCCTGCGCCCACCTGGGCTCCCCGGGGCCGAGTCTGGGAGTCGGCAGGGACAGAATAGTCACCCGCCCTGGGGACACGGGTCTCTTGGGGGGCGGGGCGGGCAGGTGACCCTCACACCCCACACAACCCACTTTTCAAAGTGCCTGGTGCAGGTGCATTTAGCCCAGTCTCCACGCTGCGCAACCCTCCACCCCTGTCTAGTTCCAGAACATTCTCATCCCCCCTCCCGCCCCCACCGGCAGTCACCCCCGTCCCCAAGCCCCGTCCCCAGCCCCTGGCCACCGAGAACCCACTCTCCCTCCTGTGGATGCGCCTGCCCCCATCAATAAATGGCGTCCCGCAACCCGCCAAAGAGGCACCCCCAGGAGAAGAAAGCGGGGTGTCTGGGGGCCCCCCAGGGTGCAGAAGCGGATCCGGGGAAACACCCCGGCGGCCCCAAACCCGGCTAAGGCGGCAGAGAGCACCACCCAGAACCGCAGCAACGTTAAAACGCAACCCAGCAGGTGCCGGGCACGGTGGGCGGCTCACGCCTGTCATCCCGGCACTCTGGGAGGCCGAGGCGGGAGGATCGCTCGAGGTCAGGGGTTCGAGACCAGCCTGAGCAAGAGCGAGACCCCGTCTCTACTATAAATAGAAAGAAATTAATCAGCCAACTAAAAATATATAGAGAAAAAAAATGAGCCAGGCGTGGTGGCGCATGCCTGTCGTCCCAGCTACTCGGGAGGGAGGCTGAGGCCGGAGGCTCGCTCGAGCCCAGGAGTCTGAGGTTGCTGTGAGCGAGGCTGACGCCACGGCGCTCACTGTAGCCCGGGCGACAGAGCGAGACTTTATCTCAAAAAGGAAAAAAAAAAAAAAAAATGCAGCCCAGCAAAGCGCGGTGAGACCTTATTTGGCCTCGGGCGGTCGGTCGGATGCTTTTGGAAATGGTGGTTTTTCTAAAAAAAAAAACAAAAAACGCCGTGTTTGCTTTCGTGTTTGCAGGGTGAGCCCGTGTAGCCGGCCCGTGAGGAGCCTGTTGGAGTCCCAGAACCGGGTCCCCCTCCTGGCCCTATAGCCCAAGCCGGCTCCGTGTCGCCAGGCCCTGGGGGCCACCCCGGGGGGAACACGCCCAGGCGCAACCCGGGCCCCACGGCAGCTGCTCGGCCCAGGCCCCATGCAGATGAGCAGACCGCCTGCAGGGAGCTCACCTGCAACAGCCGGGGTCGGGGCGTGGGGGGCGCGTCCAGGGCTGGGGTCAGCGTGGCCCGTCCGTGCAGCTGGCGTTGACAAGGGCCCGAGCCTCTTTCTTTTTCCCCGGGAAAGGAGCTTCCTGGACGCAGGAGCAGCTGGTGCAAAGCCCGTGCAAAGGCCCTGGGGCAGGTGCAGAGCCGGAGGCCGAGCTGAGTTCTAACTCGCGGGCGCCGCCGAGGGGGCACTCGGGCGGCTCCTTTTTGGGTGTCGATGTGGACGGGAGACATCCCCACGGGGCCCTCCCCGCACCCCCGCGAGCACAACAGGGAGATGCCCGGGCCGTCACGGCCACCAGGCAGCCTCCTCCGAGTCTCCCCCTCAACCTCCCTCCTCAGCCTCCACCCGGCCCGGGGAAAAAAAAACAGTGGGATTGCTGCAGGTTATTAGACACGCATGTCTTCTCGGAACAGCCTCGGCGTCCTGCCTGGGCCTCCTGGCCGGGACCCTCTAAGCCGCCCCCCAAAATAGCTTGACCCCCGTTCCCTCTGGAACACGGAGAGCAGTCCCCGCGGGCGGGTGTACGGCCACACGCGTGTCTCCCCCTGCGGCCCAGGCGAGTTTCCAGGGAGGGCCAAGCCACGGCAGGCTTCCCCGGGGGCGTCGCAGCACGGCGGGACCCCCGGGAGATTTTGGGGGGCGCCGGAGCGGGGGACGTGCGGGGAGGAGGACGAGAGGGACGTCACGGGTTTCCCGGCGGGCCGGGGTAACTCAGGGCCGTGCGGGACACTCGCTGAGAGGCACACACAGACACACGGCAGATCCCCGCGGGCACAGAAACCCGCCCGGGGCCCTTCTCCTCCTCCACCTCCCGCTGGACGGGCGTCTGGGGGTTGGGGGCCACACCTGCCCGCACCTGTGCTGAGGGCGCCGCCATGCCGACACCTGCCCGCACCTGTGCTGACGGTGCCGCCATTCCGCTCCCCTGCGACAGCCAGGCCACGCCTGCACGCCGCTGGCCGCAGAGCCCGCCCTTCCAGAGCAGCCGGGCTTGCATGGGGGCAATGCCTCTTCCTCCTCCTCCTCCTCCCTCCTCCTCCTTCCTCCTCCTTCCTCTTTCTTCCTTCTTCCTCCTACCTTCTTCCCCTTCCTCCTCCCTCCTCCTCCTCCTCCCTCCTTCTTCCTTCTTCCCCTTCCTCCTCCCTCCTCCTCCCTCCTCCTCCTTCTTCCTCCTACCTTATTCCCCTTCCTCCTCCCTCCTCCTCCTTCCTCCTCCTCCCTCCTCCTCCTCCCTCCTTCTTCCTTCTTCCCCTTCCTCCTCCCTCCTCCTCCTTCCTCCTCCTCCCTCCTCCTCCTCCCTCCTTCTTCCTTCTTCCCCTTCCTCCTCCCTCCTCCTCCCTCCTCCTCCTCCCTCCTTCTTCCTTCTTCCCCTTCCTCCTCCCTCCTCCTCCCTCCTCCTCCCTCCTCCTCCCTCCTCCTCTCTCCCCCTCCCTCCTCCTCCCTCCTCCTCCTTCCTCCTCCTTCCTCTTTCTTCCTTCTTCCTCCTTCCTTCTTCCCCTTCCTCCTCCCTCCTCCTCCTCCTCCCTCCTTCTTCCTTCTTCCCCTTCCTCCTCCCTCCTCCTCCCTCCTCCTCCTTCTTCCTCCTACCTTATTCCCCTTCCTCCTCCCTCCTCCTCCTTCCTCCTCCTCCCTCCTTCTTCCTTCTTCCCCTTCCTCCTCCCTCCTCCTCCCTCCTCCTCCTTCTTCCTCCTACCTTATTCCCCTTCCTCCTCCCTCCTCCTCCCTCCTCCTCCTTCTTCCTCCTACCTTATTCCCCTTCCTCCTCCCTCCTCCTCCTTCCTCCTCCTCCCTCCTTCTTCCTTCTTCCCCTTCCTCCTCCCTCCTCCTCCTTCCTCCTCCTCCCTCCTCCTCCTCCCTCCTTCTTCCTTCTTCCCCTTCCTCCTCCCTCCTCCTCCCTCCTCCTCCTCCCTCCTTCTTCCTTCTTCCCCTTCCTCCTCCCTCCTCCTCCCTCCTCCTCCCTCCTCCTCCCTCCTCCTCTCTCCCCCTCCCTCCTCCTCCCTCCTCCTCCTTCCTCCTCCTTCCTCTTTCTTCCTTCTTCCTCCTTCCTTCTTCCCCTTCCTCCTCCCTCCTCCTCCTCCTCCCTCCTTCTTCCTTCTTCCCCTTCCTCCTCCCTCCTCCTCCCTCCTCCTCCCTCCTCCTCCCTCCTCCTCCCTCCTCCTCCCTCCTCCTCTCTCCCCCTCCCTCCTCCTCCCTCCTCCTCCTTCCTCCTCCTCCCTCCTTCTTCCTTCTTCCCCTTCCTCCTCCCTCCTCCTCCCTCCTCCTCCCTCCTCCTCCCTCCTCCTCCCTCCTCCTCCCTCCTCCTCTCTCCCCCTCCCTCCTCCTCCCTCCTCCTCCTTCCTCCTCCTTCCTCTTTCTTCCTTCTTCCTCCTTCCTTCTTCCCCTTCCTCCTCCCTCCTCCTCCTCCTCCCTCCTCCTCCTCCTCCTCCTCCTTCTTCTTCCCCTTCCTGCACTTTCCCCGAGGTCCCTGCAAAGCTGCCCCCTGCCCCGCGGACAATCGCACTTTCGTCCCGAGCTCGCTGCGCGCACAGGCGTGGGCTGCGTTCTCCGGAGAAAGCCGTGTCCTGGAGCGGCCGCCAACGCGCCCTCGCCCCTCGCGGGGCTTCTCTTTCTCCCTCCCCCCGTGCCTGGGCCGCTCCGAGCCGGCGGCCAGGCTGCCGAGCGCAGTGACTGCTCGTGAGGCTGAGGGCGCCCGGCTCGCTCCGCCGCGGCTCTGCCTGGGAGGTCGGGGGTCGCCTGCTCAATCACGCGTCCGCGGCGTCCCCGGCGGGTTGTGCGGCTGACAAACTGCTGCTAATGATTAGATCCCCGCGTGACACCCGGCACCGCCCGGCCGTCGCCTGGGTGATGGATTGCGCCTGTAATGAGCACGTTATCGCCACAAGTGACCTTGCGCGCCGCAGACTGTTCCGATATCCCCGGCATCGCTCACGCTTCCCATGTCACGGGCGTGTGCGTGTTCACATGCGTGTGCATGTTCACGTGTGTATGTGTGTTCACATGCGTGTGCGTATACATGTGCGTGTTCACATGCGTGTGCACATGTGTGTTCACGTGTGTGAATATACGTGTGTTCGCATGAGTGTGTTCACGTGTGTGCGTGTTCACATGTGTGTGTGTTCACGTGTGTGTGCGTGTTCACACGCGTGTGCCCTCTCTTTACCCACCCCTCGTCTCATTCCAAGCCTTTAGACACAGCTCATTCCAAGCCTTTACGTAAACCTTCATGTCTTTAACCAATTACAGGCCAAATAATCTTTTTTTGTTGTTTTGAGACAGAGTCTCGCTCTGTTGCCCAGGCTAGAGTGAGTGCCGTGGCGTCAGCCTCGCTCACAGCAACCTCAAACTCCTGGCCTCAAGCGATCCTCCTGCCTCAGCCTCCTCCCGAGTAGCTGGGACGACAGGCATGCACCACCATGCCTGGATATTTTTTTTCCCATTTTTAGTAGAGACAAGGGTCTCGCTCTTGCTCAGGCTGGTCTCATACTCCTGACCTCGAGCGATCCTCCCGCCTCGGCCTCCCAGAGTGCTGGGATGACAGGCGTGAGCCGCCGCGCCCGGCCCCAAAGAGTCTTTCAACCCACCTGTAACCCGTAAGCCCCCCACTTCGAGATGTCCCACCTTTTCGGGCCAATCCCATGTCCGCCCCCCACGTACTGATGGACAGCTTCACCCCTGACCCCCGTCTCTCCCTGAAATGTTTAAAAACCGAACCGGGACCCGGCCGCGGCCAGTCCACTGGCCCAAGGCCTCTTGGCAGTGGCTCCCGGTCACGGTCCTCAGATCTGGCTTGGAATAAACCTCTTTAAAGCTATTTTGCAGGGTTTGGCTTATTTTTTTGCTGTTGGCAGTAACAGCACGCCACCACTGACACCCCCACCCCCAGGGCCCCAGACGGCAGCTGCGTTCGGAGACCGGGCAACTGAGGTAAACCGAGGCACGAGGGTGGGTCCCGATATCCAGCAGGGCCAGGGGCCTTGTGAGCAGAGGAGAGACGAGGACACAGACAGAAACAGAGGGACGGCCCCGTGGGGACACAGGGAGGGGACGGCGTCCACACGCCCGGGAGAGAGGACCCAGGAGGAACCAGCCCCGAGACCCCTGGACCCGGGACGTCCAGCCTGCAGGACGTGAGAAAATAAACGTCCGTGGTGTGAGCCGCCCGGTCCGTGGGAATATGTTATGACAGCCTAAGAGACTGGCGTGTGGATGCGTGTCTTTGCAGGACTCCATTGCGGCCTCGACTCTTCTATTCCAGGCCCCGGCCTCTTTCCCATGCCCGCCACCCGTGGGCAACCAGGATGCCAGGCCGTGAGCCCCGGCAGCAGGGCACAGACAGGCGGCGGGTGCCCAGGCGGCCTCGGAGGCCCCTGCCCCTCGGAGGCTGGCGTGGCGGCCGTGGGCTGCCGTGAGCCGCTCGTGTGTCTGTGCCACAGCCCATCCGTTCTCCCCTCTTGGTTTCCTGTTCCCCAGGGACAGCTGCGTGTGCAGATGGAACGCGGCCTGGGGCGGTGAGGAACGTGCTGGAATAGGACGGAAGGGAAGGGGCCGGGGATGGAGCAGGCTGGGATGGAATAGAATAGAATAGAATAGAATAGAATAGAATAGAATAGAATGGAGCAGGCTGGAATGCAATGAAATGGAATGGAATACGATGGAATGGAATGGGATGGAATGGAATGGAATGGAATGGAATGCAATGGAATGGAATGCAATGGAATGGAATGGAATGCAATGGAATGGAATGGAATGGAATGGAATGCAATGGAATGGAATGGGATGGAATGGAATGGAATGGGATGGAATGGAATGCAATGGAATGGAATGGAATGGAATGGAATGGAATGGGATGGGATGGGATGGGATGGGATGGGATGGGATGGGATGGGATGGAATGGAATGGAATGGAATGGAATGGAATGCAATGGAATGGGATGGGATGGGATGGAATGGAATGGAATGGAATGGAATGGAATGCAATGGAATGGAATGGGATGGAATGGAATGGAATGGGATGGAATGGAATGCAATGGAATGGAATGGAATGGAATGGGATGGGATGGGATGGGATGGGATGGGATGGGATGGGATGGAATGGAATGCAATGGAATGCAATGGAATGGAATGGAATGGAATGGAATGGAATGGGATGGGATGGGATGGGATGGAATGGGATGGAATGGAATGGAATGCAATGGAATGCAATGGAATGCAATGGAATGCAATGGAATACAATGGAATGCAATGGAATGCAATGGAATGGAATGGGATGGAATGGGATGGAATGGGATGGAATGGAATGGAATGGGATGCAATGGAATGGAATGCAATGGAATGGAATGGAATGGAATGCAATGGAATGGAATGGAATGGAATGCAATGCAATGGAATGGAATGCAATGCAATGGAATGGAATGGAATGGGATGCAATGGAATGGAATGCAATGGAATGCAATGGAATAGAATGGAATGGAATGGAATGGAATGCAATGCAATGGAATGGAATGGAATGCAATGGAATGGAATGGAATGGAGCAGAGCAGGCTAGAAGGAAATAGAATAGAATGAAGTGGAGCGGAATGGAATAGAATAGAATAGGCTAGAATGGACTAGAATAGAATGGAAGATGCTAGAATAGAATAGAATGAAATGGAGCAGGCTAGAATGGAATGGAATAGAATGGAATGGAATGGAACAGAATAGAATAGAATAGAATAGAATAGAATAGAATAGAATAGAATAGAATGGAATGGAGCACTCTAGAATGGGATGGAATAGAATAGAATGTAAGAGGCTGGAATAGAACAGAATGGAATGGAATGAAATGGAATGAAAAAACAATAGAATGGAGCAAGCTAGAATAGAATGGAATGAAAGAGAATTGAATAGAATGGAACAGAATAGAACAGAATGGACCAGGCTAGAACAGAACAGAATGGGGCAGGCTAGGATAGGATAGGATAGGATAGGATAGGATAGGATAGGATAGGATAGGATAGGATAGGATGGAGCAGAAAGGAATAGAATAGAATAGAACGGAATGGAAGAGGCTAGAATAGAATGGAATGGAATTGAATGGAACGGAACGGAATGCAATAGAACAGAACGGAATGGAAGAGGCTAGAATAGAATGGAATGGAACGGAACGGAATGGAACAGAACGGAACGCAATAGAACGGAATGGAATGGCATAGACTAGAAGGAACGGGCCAGGCTGGAACGGAACGGCCGGGCCCGGCTGCAGCAGCGGGGGGGCGGAGCAGGCTGGGACAGACGCACCCTGCGCACTTGGGCAGGACCCACACGGCCCGCCCGCGTCCCCCACAGAACGTAGAGTTGGACGGAGCCAAGACACTGAGGCAGAGACGGGGTTCGGGGCGTCCCTGGCACTGCGTTTTCCCACGCTGCGGGAGGACACTTTCCCGCGGGAATCCGAGCAGCCGGCAGCCTGGTGCGGGCGGCACGCGGACAGCTCACCTGGAAGGCAGGTGCGGGGCTGGCTCAAGCTGCCGATAGAGGAGCCACCCGGGGAGCCTGGGATAAGAGCACAGCCCACCCGGCACCCCGACGCCAGTCCACGAGGCGAGGGGCAGAGGACCCGGTGAAGCTGGGCTTGGACCTGGGACCCACGGCAGGTGCTGCTCGGAGCCACTGGATCTGCACGGATTTGTGCATGGCATGGATAACCCGCACACAGACACAGAGACAGACAGAGACCCCAGGCCAGGAGGGGATGGAAGAGCAAGCTCTCAGGACCCTGTGTCTGAAGACGTCCTCTTTCCAATATCAGACAGAGCTACTGTGTTTCCCCCGTAAACAAGCCCTGCCCATGAAAAAAGCCCTGGCAGGATTTCCAAGCTTGTGCACAATAGAAGCCCTGCACGGAAAATCAGCCCTGGCGGTGGGCGTGGCTATGAAAATCAGCCCTAGTGGTGGGCGTGGCTATGAAAATCAGCCCTAGTGGTGGGCGTGGCTATGAAAATCAGCCCTAGTGATGGGCGTGGCTATGAAAATAAGCCCTAATGGTGGGTGTGACTATGAAAATAAGCCTCGGTGACGGGTGTGGCTATGAAAATCAGCCCCAGTGGTGGGCGTGGCTATGAAAATCAGTCCCAGTGGTGGGCGTGGCTATGAAAGTCAGCCCTGGTGATGGGCGTGGCTATGAAAATCAGCCCTAGTGGTGGGCGTGGCTATGAAAATCAGCCCTAGTGGTGGGCGTGGCTATGAAAATCAGCCCTAGTGATGGGCGTGGCTATGAAAATAAGCCCTAATGGTGGGTGTGACTATGAAAATAAGCCTCGGTGACGGGTGTGGCTATGAAAATCAGCCCCAGTGGTGGGCGTGGCTATGAAAATCAGTCCCAGTGGTGGGCGTGGCTATGAAAGTCAGCCCTGGTGATGGGCGTGGCTATGAAAATCAGCCCTAGTGGTGGGCGTGGCTATGAAAATCAGCCCTAGTGATGGGCGTGGCCATGAAAATCAGCCCTAGTGACGGGCGTGGCTGCTCTGCGCGTCTGCACAACCCGTGCGTGTCGTCGCGGAGCAGGAAAGAACTCGAGCAGCCCTTCTCATCCGCCCCGTGAGAGCTCTAGTGCTCGACAGGAGAGATCGGGGCCGGTGGCTCTAAAGGAAACAGAGTCGCGAGACATTCAGGATGGGATTCGGGGTCTGGAGAGTGAGGATGATGTTCCAGAAGAAGACGGCTTCTCTGAATTTGAATACATGTAGAGGGTTGCACCGTACTTAAAATAATAATAATAATAATAACACATCCCCTGAAAATCAGCCCTGGGGTGTCTTCTTGAGGAAAAACTAAATAGAAGAGACCGTGTCTTGTTTTCGAGGAAAGACGGAGTCTCAGAACGCCGCGGTTTCTGCCGATGTGGGTGGGCGTGGGAAGGAAGAGCCCTTTGGGCGCGTCTGTGCGAAGCCGTCCTCCAGGCAGGAAAAGTAACAAACGGGAGGACCCACCTCGGAAACCCGGGAGCCCCCGCCGGGCCAGGGTCTCGTTCGCCTGGACGGACGGAGATGGGGGGCCTCTCGCATGCTCCACGCTCAGCGGGCCGGGCACAGACACTCGCGGGGCGGCGGCCACACATGGAGCCCGGGATCGCTTTGCGTTTCACCCGATGACGTGAGCCGATTCCTTAAGATAAATCTCTCTGTCTCTCTCTGTCTCTCTCTGTCTCTCTGTCTCTCTCTGTCTCTCCCTCTCTCTTTCTCTCTGTCTCTCTGTTTCTCTCTGTGTCTCTGTCTCTCTCTGTCTCTCTCTGTCTCTCTCTGTCTCTCTGTCTCTCTCTGTCTCTCTGTCTCTCTCTGTCTCTCCCTCTCTCTTTCTCTCTGTCTCTCTCTGTCTCTCTGTCTCTCTCTGTCTCTCCCTCTCTCTTTCTCTCTGTCTCTCTCTGTCTCTCTGTTTCTCTCTGTGTCTGTCTCTCTCTGTCTCTCTGTCTCTCTCTGTCTCTCTGTCTCTCTCTGTCTCTCTGTCTCTCTCTGTCTCTCTGTCTCTCTCTGTCTCTCCCTCTCTCTTTCTCTCTGTCTCTCTGTCTCTCTGTTTCTCTCTGTGTCTCTGCCTCTCTCTGTGTCTGTCTCTGTCTCTCCCTTTCTCTTTCTCTCTGTCTCTCTCTGTCTCTGTCTCTCTCTGCCTCTCTCTGTCTCTCTGTCTCTCTCTGTGTCTGTCTGTCCCTCTCTGTCTCTCTCTCTGTCTCTCTGTCTGTCTCTCTCTGTCTCTCTCCTTCTCTCTCCCTCTCTCTCTTTCTGTCTGTCTCTCTGTCTCTCTCTGTCTCTCTCTGTCTCTGTCTCTCTGTCTCTGTCTCTCTCTGTCTCTCTGTCTCTGTCTCTGTGTCTCTCTGTCTCTCTCTGTCTCCGTCTCTCTGTCTCTGTCTCTCTGTCTCTGTCTGTCTCTCTCTCTCTCACTCTCTCTCTGTCTGTCTCTCTCCCCACGTCCCGTTAGCTCTGTTTCTCCCGGGCGCCCCGGCTGCTCCGTGCAGTCGGCCTCGACCCCGCCCTCACTGCCTTCCAAGCAGCGGGGACGAGGCCGCGAGCACCGGGCCTCCGTGGCCTCCCGAAGTCTCGCGCCCGCCCGTGGCTGCCGTCGGGGCCTGCGGGTGTCGCCTCCCGTCACCCGACTCTTCCCGGCCGTGGACCTGGAGAGGAGAGCAGGGGGCCGGGGCGGCCTCCCCGACCTCACCCCGTACCGGCTCTGCGGCACCGATCGGACCCATTCGCTCGCCTCCCCTTGCCCTGCTCCGGGTCCCGCGCCTCGGTTTCCCACTGTCGTCTGCGGACAGAGGTGGTCACTGCAGGTGGCCGCTAGGGGGCGTGGGCAGGTGCAGCGTGGACGCCGGGGCTAGAACGTCTTGAGTTCAAGCCCAAACTCCCCCTCTCATCCTGAGGGCTGCCTCGGCAAGCCGTCTTGTCGCTCTGTGCCTCAGTTTCCCCATCTGCAGAACAGGCCTGTCACGGAGGCCTCTGACGGAGGCATAGGTGGAAGTTCAAAGTCGAGATCCGTTGTGAACTTCGCAGCGTCAAACGCACCACGTGCTGAGCCCTAAACCGCACGCGCCGGGGCCTGAGGGACGTCCCAGTGCTGTGCGTGACAGCACCTCTGTCTGCCTGGTTCCAGAACGTTCTCTACCCCCCCCCACAAGGAGACCCTGCCCGCATGGAGAGTCGCGCCCCGTGCAATCCGCAGCCCCCGGCAACCGCGAATCCACCTCCCGTCTCTGTGGACCTGCCTGTGCTGGGGACTCTTCATATAAACCGAGTCACGCCCTGCGTGTCCCTCCGTGTCTGGCGCCCCTCAGTGAGCACGACGTCCCCCAAGACCCCACCCACGTGGCAACAGTGTCAGGGCCTCGGTCCTTGTCCTGGCTGCGTAATATTCCACCGTGTGGACGGACCATGTTCCATTGCAGCAGGTGTCAGGGCCCTGTTTCCTTTTCCTGGCTGCATAATATTCCACTGTGTGGACGGACCGTGTTCCATCGCAGCTGGTATCAGGGGCTCATTTCCTTTTCCTGGCTGCATAGTACTCCACTGTGGGGGTGGACTGTGCTCCATTGTCACTTGTGTCAGAGCTTGTTCCTTTTCCTGGCTGCGTAATATTCCACTGTATAGATGGATGGCAGTCTGTTGCAACAGGTGTCAGGGCCCCGGTTCCCTTTCCTGGGTGCATAACACTCCACTGTGTGGACGGGCCATGTCCCATTGCAGCAGGTGCCGGGGCCCCATTCCTTTTCCTGGCTGCGTAATATTCCACTGTGTGGATATACCACAGTCCATTGTAGCAGGCGGCAGAGCTTTTCCTTTTCCTGGCTGCGTAATATTCCGATGTGTAGATGGATTGTGGTCTATTGCAACAGGTATTGGGGTCCCGTTTCCTTTTCCTGGCTGTGTAATATTCCACTGTGTGGATGGACCGTGTTTCATTGCAACTGCTGTGAGTGTTCATTCCTTTTCCAGGCTGCATAATAGTCCACTGTGCGGATGGACCACGTTCCATTGCAGCAGGTGTCCGGGCCTGTTCCTTTTCCTGGCTGCATAATATTCCAGTGTGTGGATAGAATGTGGTCCATTGCAGCAGGTGCTGGGGCCCCGTTCCTTTTCCTGGCTGCATAATATTTCACCGTGTGGACGGACCATGTTCCATTGCAGCAGGTGTCGGGGCCTCATTCCTTTTCCTGGCTGCGTAATATTCCACTGTGCTGACGGACCATGTTCCATTGCAGTGGGTGTCAGAGCTTGTTCCTTTTCCTGGCTGCATAATATTCCACTGTGTGGGCGGACCATGTTCCATTGCAGTAGCTGTCGTGGCCTCCTTCCTTTTCCTGGCTGCGTAATACTCCACCACGTGACCGGACCACATTCTGTTTATCTGCTCATCTGTTGGACACGCGGGCGTGGTAGCATCCCAGGGTCTCTGCTGGGCACTTCTCCGGGCGGGCGGGCGTGCACGGGGCCGGGAGCTTGCTGGCCCTAGCAACTTTCCATGGCCGCGTTGTCACGGAGCCGCGTCCCCCCAAATTCTCAGATCGCAGCCCTGGCCGCCCCCAGGACCTCGGACGGCGGCTGCGTTCAGAGACGGGTCTTTACAGAGGCGACTGAGGTAAACCGAGGCACCAGGGCGGGCCCCGGTATCCAACAGGACGGCGGCTGTGTTCCGAGACAGGTCTTTACAGAGGCGACTGAGGTAAACTGAGGCACCTGGGCGGGCCCGATATCCAACAGGACGGCGGCTGCGTTCAGAGACGGGTCTTTTACAGAGGCGACTGAGGTAAACCGAGGCACCAGGGCGGGGCCCCGGTATCCAACAGGGCCGGCGTCCTTGTGAGCAGAGGAGACAGGAGGACTCAGACAGGCGCAGAGGGACGGCCCCGTGGGGACACAGGGAGGGCACGGCGTCCGCACGCCCGGGGGAGAGGACCCAGGAGGAAGCACACGCGTGCGGTTTGAGCGTTTGCAAACCAAAAACGCACGCAGCTGAACCACGTCCGCCACGTCCAGTCACCACGGCAACCTTCCGAAGCAGCGCCCGGCATCCTGCGTGGGGGCCGCCCCGATCCCCCGCAAAAAAACCCCACCACGGAAATCGCTGGAGAGGGCAGGCATGGGACGGACGGACGGACGGACGGCGTGTGGCAGGAGAGAGCACGGACCCGTCATCGCTGGGCAAATCCCACCTTTAGCAGACTCCCGCGGAGGCTGGGAGGTGCCCGGCCTCCCCAGGAACGGGACCGCCGCGTGTTCTGGGGCGGCCGCAGCCCCGGGGCGGCCCACGCTCGCCCAGGCGAGACCCTCGGGGACAGTCACGGGCTGCGACAGCCGCTCCCTGCAAACGTGTCCTCCTCCTGGGCAGGCAGGAACACGGCAGCGACACACGGGGATATTTCGTGCCAGGACGGCGTCTGCTCCTGGCAGACAGAACATCCGTCTGTGTGCTCACGCATCTATGTGTCTCTGCGTCCATGCGTGTGTGTGCATGTGTCTGGATGTCTGTGTGTTCATGCATACGTGTGTCTCTGTGTGTCCATGCGTGTGTGTGCATGTGTCCGGATGTCTGTGTGCTCATGCATACGTGTGTCTCTGTGTGTCAATGCATGTGTGTGCATGTGTCCGGTTGTCTGTGTGCTCATGCATACGTGTGTCTCTGTGTGTCCATGCATGTGTGTGCATGTGTCTGTATGTCTGTGTGCTCATGCATCTGTGTGTCTCTGTGTCCATGCATGTGTGTGCATGTGTCCGGATGTCTGTACATTCATCTGTGTGTCTTGTGTCTCTGTGTGTCCATACATGTGTGTGCATGTGTCTGTCTGTGTGCACATGCATGTATATCTGCATGTCTCTGTGTGTGTGCACGCGTGTGAGGGCATGTCGCCTGCCCTTCTATGGAAGCACATTCCCATAGCTTGGCTCCTGTGAGCCAAGACGAGGCCGGGCCGGGCCGGGCTTGGGCTGAGACAGGCCGAGGGTCACTCATCTGGGATGCAAAGCAAAGCAAAGCGGGTCTGGGCTTGGCTGCGGTTTCCCGTGGGGAATGTGGTTCCATAAAAGGGCAGGCAACATGCCCTCACACACGTGCACACACACAGAGACATGCAGACACATACATGCATGTGCACACAGATGACACATGCACACACATGCATGGACACACAGAGACACAAGACACACAAGTGAATGTACAGACATCCAGACACATGCACACACATGCATGGACACACAGAGACACACAAATTCATGAACACACAGACATACAGACACATACACACAGATGCATGTACACAGACATACACATATGCACACACAGACACATGATACACATACACACAGACATGCAGGCACAAGCACATACATGCACAGACACATAGAGGGATGTACACACAGACATACAGACACATGCACACACATGCATAGACACAGAGATACACAGATGCACATACAGACATATAGATACATGCGCAGACATACACACAGAGACACAGACACATGCATACGTATGCATAGACACACATGGACATACAGATGCATGTATACACAAACATTCAGACACATGTGCACACATGCATAGACACACAGACACACATACAGACACATGTGCACACATGCATAGACACACACAAACATCCAGGCACATGCACACACATGCATAGACACACAGAGACACACATACAGACACATGCATACATATGCATAGACACACACGGACACACAGATGCATGTATACACAAACATCCAGACACATGTGCACACATGCATAGACACACACAAACATCCAGGCACATGCACACGCATGCATAGACTCACAGAGACACACATACAGACACATGCACAGACATGCATAGACACACACAGACATCCAGACACACACGCACACATGCATGGACACGCAGACATGTGCACCGTCAGACACCCCCCCACACGCACGGACACGTGTGCGCACACACTCCACACTCCGGGCAGAGCCCCCGCCCTCGCCCCTGTTGCAGCAGACGCCTGGCCTGGGGCCTGTGGGGTCAAGCAGGGATGCAAACGCCTCTGCTACTGGTGGGGCCCGGGTGGGGGGAAGGGACACCGAGCCGAGCCGAGCCGGGGTGGGTGGGCGGGCGGGGGTGTGGGGTCGTCACCTCCCGGCCCCGTTCCCGTCTGCGGGGCGGCGAGACCCTCGGCAGCCCCGAGCGCTCGGCGGGGGCCGGGGCGGGCGGGGGCCGCGCGGGGCTCGCCGCGGCTCCCCCAGACAGCCCGGCCTCGTAACGTGTCATAATTTGGCCTCGGAGTGTGACAGCCCTGCCTGAGCGGGGCATTAAATCATCGCCCCGAGGGACGCTCCGCGCGCCGTCCCTGCCGGCCCCGCTGTCATCTCTTCCCGCACAGCACCTATCACTCTTGACACGACCGGAGCAAAATTAGTCGGTACATTTAGATGTAAATTAGAGACATCCAAGAATAATAATGAGCGCCAAAATGCAGCCCGTGTCAGCTCGGTGCCCACGGCTCCCTCCCGCCCCCGCGCCCCCGCCCGGCCCTGATTAACTCCCTGATAGCGGGAGGCAGCCTATCAAAAAAAAACTCAGCAAACTTTTTTGAGGGGCTTATTTAACTCAGCCTTGAATCCCGGAACAAAAGTCTGCAACGTCAGCTCAGCCCCGGAACGGGGAGCCACGCGGAGCCCGGGCCGGCCTCTCTCCGGGCACCCCTCCGCCCGGGCGCCGTGCCGCCTGCCTTAATACGGGGCGGCCAGAGGTCTCTGTTGACCCCATTTGGAACCCGGAATTCCCTCCCGCATGGAGCAGGGCGGGCCTGCCCGGGCGCCACCGCGACTCAACCCGGGAGCGGGCGCTGGGCGTCTCCACCAAGGAGCTCAGGGACACCTGCTCGGCCTCAATTCCTCCTGCAACTAGCTCCCACTCGGCCCACCTGCAAGGCAGCTCGCGCCACCCGGAGCCTTCCAGAAAGATCCCCTTCACCTGGCCAGCCGTTGCAACCCTGGGGATTGCAACCCTCACCTTTGCAATCCTCACCTTTGCAACCCTCACCTTTGCAACCCTCACCTTTGCAACCCTCACCTTTGCAATCCTCACCTTTGCAGCCCTCACCTTTGCCATCCTCACCTTTGCAACCTTCACCTTTGCAACCCTCACCTTTGCAATCCTCATCATTGCAACCCTCACCTTCGCAACCATTTTTGCAATCCTCACCTTTGCCATCCTCACCTTTGCAATCCTCACCTTGGCAATCCTCATCCTTGCAACCCTCACCTTTGCCATCCTCACCTTTGCAATCCTCACCTTTGCAATTCTCACCTTTGCAACCCTCACCTTTGCCATCCTCACCTTTGCAATTCTCACCTTTGCAATCCTCACCTTTGCAGCCCTCACCTTTGCAATCCTCACCTTTGCCATCCTCACCTTTGCAACCCTCACCTTTGCAATCCTCACCTTTGCAGCCCTCACCTCTGCAATCCTCACCTTTGCAATCCTCATCTTTGCAACCCTCACCTTTGCAATCCTCACCTTTGCAACCCTCACCTTTGCCATCCTCACCTTTGCAATCCTCACCTTTGCAACCCTCACCTTTGCCATCTCACCTTTGCAATTCTCACCTTTGCAACCCTCACCTTTGCCATCCTCACCTTTGCAATCCTCACCTTTGCAACCCTCACCTTTGCCATACTCACCTTTGCAATTCTCACCTTTGCAGTCCTCACCTTTGCCATCCTCACCTCTGCAACGCTCACCTCTGCAACCCTCACCTTTGCCATCCTCACCTTTGCAATTCTCACCTTTGCCATCCTCACCTTTGCAACCCTCACCTTTGCCATCCTCACCTTTGCAACCCTCACCTTTGCAATTCTCACCTTTGCCATCCTCACCTTTGCCATCCTCACCTTTGCAATCCTCACCTTTGCAACCCTCACCTTTGCCATCCTCACCTTTGCCATCCTCACCTTTGCAGCCCTCACCTTTGCAGCCCTCACCTTTGCAACCCTCACCTTTGCAGCCCTCACCTCTGCAGCCCTCACCTCTGCAGCCCTCACCTCTGCAACCCTCACCTTTGCAGCCCTCACCTTTGCAGCCCTCACCTTTGCCATCCTCACCTTTGCAGCCCTCACCTTTGCCATCCTCCTGAAAGCTGCCCGAGCGAGTCCCCGGGGTGGAGCAGGCGCTGGCCCCAGGAGCTCCCTGCTCCGAGCCAGGCTGACCACGTCCAGCCACCCGTGCGCAAACCACTTTGGGGTCGGGACCCCGGGGAGACAGACGCCCCTCGCCGAGCCTCAGCAGCACGGCTCTGGGAGTCGGCGTCTGGCTCCTAACGATTGCATTATTTACGCTCCTTTGTCCACCGCCCCATTATGCAAGCATTAAACGATCGTGGTTCGCCTGTCACTGCTTCCGTGTTTTGCTTTTTTTTATAGCACATCCAAAAAAAAAAAAAGAGAGAGAGAGAGAGAGGAGGAAGGAACGAAACGATTGCAAACACATGGCTTTAAATACTTCTTAATCAGCAGAGCTCGATAACATTGACAAGACGGTCCGGAGGGGAGTCGGGGGAAACGATTTCTCTGCAGACCTCGGGTTGAAATAGCTGCTCCCGGCCCGGAGCTTGATTTGACAGACCGAGGTAACGCGGGCCACGTGTGTTCAGCCGCCGCCCACCACCCACCCGGCCGGCCGGGCCTGGATTAAGTCAGGTGATCGCCGCTGATTTGGCCTGTCACCTGCGTTTAGGGCCGGACACCCCCGGCTCGTGGAGCCGTAATTAAACCTCGCCGGCTGTTGCCGTGTTTTCCCCGGAAACAAGACAGGGTCTTCCGTCTATTTCTCCTCGAGAAGACGCCCCGGGGCTTATTTTCAGGGGACGTGTCATTTTTTTTCCCCCTCGAAGCCTCAGCCCGCAGCTCGCACGGGACGGCCGGGACCCGACAGGGGGAGCCCGGCTTGCTGGCGGGGCTGCCCGCACATTCCTGGCCACCTCTGGGACGGCAGAGTGACCGCGGCCACGAGCACCCTCGGCCGAGTTCCTCGGGACAGCTGCCGGCCAGCGAGAGACTGTCCCGTGCAGAGAACGTCGGGCGGGCGTCTCTTCTGCCCCAGCACGATTGCATTTTCCCAGACGCGGCCGCCAGCTGCCCCTCTCGCCGCCCGGCTGCCCCTCTCTCTCTCTCTCTCTCTCGTGCAGAGACCCCGGTTCCAAAATCTGCAAATCGGTCCAGACTCAGGTGAACCGGGGGGGTCTCTCGGCCTCGGCATTTGAGGCTGGGGGGCAGGGGGGCTCTCTCTTTGGGGGTGTCCTGTGTGCTATGGGTCGTGGAGCCCTGTCTCTGGACCCCACCCTCCAAATGCTCACTGCCAGGCCCCCAGCCTCCTGGATACACTTCCCCGCGTGCAACAAATAGTAACAGTATCTGTTAATGATGGACACATTTGTTGCAAGTCGTAACTGTAGCAAAAAACTGCATTTGTTGCAAGTCGTAACCATGGCAAAAACTGCATTTGTTGCAAGCCGTAACTGTGGCAAAAAAAAAACTGCATTCGTTGCAAGTCGTAACCGTGGCGAAAACTGCATTTATTGCAAGTTGTAAGTGTGGCAAAAACTGCATTTATTGCAAGCTGTAACTGTGGCAAAAAAAAACTACATTTGTTGCAAGTCGTAACTGTGGTGAAAACTGTATTTGTTGCAAGTTGTAACTGTGGCAAAAAACTGCATTTGTTGCAAGTCGTAAGTGTGGTGAAAACTGCATTTGTTGCAAGTCGTAAGTGTGGCAAAAACTGCATTTGTTGCAAGTCGTAACTGTGGTGAAAACTGCATTTATTGCAAGCCGTAATCGTGGCGAAAACTGCATTTGTTGCAAGGCGTAACCGTGGCGAAAACTGCATTTGTTGCAAGTCGTAAGTGTGGTGAAAACTGCATTTGTTGCAAGTCGTAAGTGTGGCAAAAACTGCATTTGTTGCAAGTCGTAACTGTAGCGAAAACTGCATTTGTTGCAAGTCGTAACTGTGGCGAAAACTGTATTTATTGCAAGTTGTAACTGTGGCAAACAACTGCATTTGTTGCAAGTCGTAACCCTGGCAAAAAATTGCGTTTATTGGAAGCCATAACCGTGGCGAAAACTGCATTTGTTGCAAGTCATAACCATGGCAAAAGCTGCAACCAAGTGCCACGCCATCCATCCATGTGGTTCCATTTGCAGGATTCAAAGAGGAGAGTCCCGGCAACCCTAAAATGGCTCCAGGCGGCATCACCGAGTGTCCCCCCTCCCCCGGGGACAGAGTCACCCCCCAGATTGAGAACGGCAGCCCCCCCACCCCCGGGTCATGCCAGAGCGCCCCTCCCCCTATCCGTGCCGGGCGTCCCAAGAACGGGAGGAGGCTGCCCCGGCCGTCCGTCTGCAGGAACGCCGGCTCCCGCTGCCCCGTGCGTTTATGGGGCTCTCCGCGCCCCGATCCTTAGACCCACAGAGTCTTCCGCTGGCCGAAGCCCTCGGCTGGATTTCTGGGCACAGAACGCCTATTTTTGTTTGTGTGTTTGTTTGTTTGTTTGTTTGTTTGCCTGGGTGTTTACGTGCCCGTGCACACCGCAGCAGCCAAAAGCCCTGGGGAAATGACGGCATCCTGGGACGCAGGCCAGCCGCCACGAAGAACTTCCCGCGGCCGGACACCGGACCGCCGAGGAAAACAAGCGGAGGGACTCGAGGAGGAGGAAGGTCCCTTCTCAGAGGTTGCATCGCCGGGCTCGGAGCAAAAGCCGGGTGGCGGCGGGTGGCCCCGCGCCCCTGGAGTCTCGGGGTCGCCACCAGGACACGCCCTGCTTGGTGCGACCTCCCCATGCAACAAATATAGCGACGCCTGTTGGCCACCTACGCGTCCCTTACCTGTCCTACCTGGAACGAGGGGTGTCGCGAAGCCACGCGTAGTCCGCGCGGCTTTGTCACGTGTTTGTTTTGCTTTTTGAGGCAGAGTCTCGCTCTGTCGCCCGGGCTAGAGTGAGTGCCGTGGCGTCGGCCTCGCTCACAGCAACCTCACACTCCTGGCCTCGAGCGAGCCTCCTGCCTCAGCCTCCGCCCAAGTAGCTGGGACTACAGGCATGCGCCACCACGCCCGGCTCATTTTGCTATATATATTAGTTGGCCAATTAATTTCTTTCTATTTTTAGTAGAGACGGGGTCTGGCTCTTGCTCAGGCTGGACTCGAACTCCTGACCTCGAGCGATCCTCCCGCCTCGGCCTCCCAGAGTGCTGGGATGACAGGCGCCCGGCCGGGCCGGTCCGTGTGGTTTCCGTTTGCAACATTCGAAAAGGAAAGTGGCCGGTTCGCCCTCGCCCTGTGGATCTGCACGGCAAGCCGCACGCGTGGGCCGGCCGGCCGGGGCTCGCTCGCCCGTTAATCCCAAAGCGAGACCGCGCCCGTTCCAGTTCCGTGGCCCGGCCGCATCACGGCCCCACATGCTTCAGAGAGGACTTGGACGGCGGGACGTGGACCCCGTGCGCCCTGAGCCCCTCCCTCCCGTGGGCCGCGGCGGGCCCCACTGTTTTGTGGGTGCAGCCTCCCACCCACCTCCCGCCTCCCACCAACGCCATCCCAGCACCTGCGGGTGGGGCGGGTCCCGGGGGAATTCCAAATCTCGGACGGGGGGTCGCACAAGAGCCCAAAGCCACGGGAGTCTAGACGGAAACATCCAGAAGCCACGGGAGTGGGGGGGGCGTCTGGCCAAAGAGGCTCCCGTCGTGAAGTACCCGCCCGCCCGCCTCTCCAAATGACGCCCCCAAAACATCCCCGCGACCCAGCGATGGGAGGCGGAGGGATGCCCGATTATCACGGTGAAGCCAGATCCCTGGGCGCAACCCATGTGGAACATTCTGGAACATTCCGGAACATTCCGGAAAGTTCCGGAACATTCTGGAACATTCCGGAACATTCCGGAAAGTTCCGGAACATTCTGGAACATTCCGGAACGTTCTGGAGCATTCCGGAACGTTCTGGAACTTTCCAGAATGTTCCAGAAATCCACACCCCCAGGCTAATTCAGGCGATGTTGGGCAGGTGGCAGGCACCGTCCCTGCGAGCCCTGTGATTGACATCCGCCGATTTGTGGAACTGCTATAACCGTGTTAGTGTCTAGCGTGCTCGCGGTGGCTTGCCGTGTTTGGGTTTTCTTCCCCCAATGCAGCGCAGCCTCAGGCTCTCCAGCGCCTTCCCCCCGCGGGAGCCCGCTGGTCACGGGGCTGGGAGACGGGGCTGCACCTCCAGGTGGTACACGTGCGTTCCTGGCCGAGAGCCGCACGCTTCCACACATGACGTGTTCCGTGTGGTCCCCTGGTTTTCACGGTCTGACTCACACGGCACAGACGTCACCGATAGACATGGGGCCTGGGGTTGGAGCCGGCCCTGCACCCTGTTTTCCCTTCCTTCGACTCCTGGAGACCCTGCCGGGGCTGGGCGCGGAGGCTCCCGCCTGTCATCCCGGCACTCTGGGAGGCCGAGGCGGGAGGCTCGCTCGAGGTCAGGAGTTGGAGACCAGCCTGAGCAAGAGCCAGACCCCCGTCTCTACCTAAAAAATAGAAAGAGATTAGCTGGACTACTAATAACATATATAGAAAAAAATCAGCCGGGTGCGGTGGCTCACGCCTGTCATCCCAGCACTCTGGGAGGCCGAGGCGGAAGGCTCGCTCGAGGTCAGGAGTTCGAGGCCAGCCTGAGCAACAGCCAGACCCCACCACCCCAGCCCCTGTCTCCACTAAAATCAGAAAGAAATTAGCAGGACAAGTCAGGCGTCCTTGCACGTTCACGGCCAAGGAAACTGAGGCAGGCAGGGGTCAGACACCCGACCGCCGGCCACCGGTCTCGAACCGGGGAAGCGCTCACGCCTGGCTTTGCAGCAATCCCCGCGGCGACTGAGCCGGCCGCTGCACAGAGCGGGAGGACGGGTTTGCTCGTTTATGTTTCCGTCCCCCCGCGAGGCCGAGGCCGCAGAACAGACCTCTGCGCTCTGACCCTTGTCCCGTCCCCGCGGCGACCCGGAAGTCGAACCCGCTAGAACCAGCCGCTGCCCCAGTTGTCCAGGCAAGACGCCCGGCCGGCGGCTCCGGGGTTTTTGCACGCGAGGGAGAAACGCTGTCACCAAAACCCGAGTGAACCTGCCGCAGGCCGGGGGCCGGGGGAGGGGAGGAGGGGGAGGGGAGGGAGGGGAGGAGGAAGAGGAGGAGGGAGAGGAGGGGGAGGAGGAGGGAGAGGAGGGGGAGGAGGAGGGAGAGGAGGGGGAGGAGGGAGGGGAGGAGGGAGAGGAGGAGGGAGAGGAGGGAGAGGAGGGGGAGGAGGAGGGAGAGGAGGAGGGAGAGGAGGGGGAGGAGGGAGGGGAGGAGGGAGAGGAGGAGGGAGAGGAGGGGGAGGAGGGAAGGGAGGAGGGAGAGGAGGGGGAGGAGGGAGAAGAGGAGGGAGAGGAGGAGGGAAGGGAGGAGGGAGAGGAGGGAGAGGAGGAGGGAGAGGAGGAGGGAGAGGAGGGGGAGGAGGAGGGAGAGGAGGAGGGAGAGGAGGAGGGAGAGGAGGAGGGAGAGGAGGAGGGAGAGGAGGGGGAGGAGGGAGGGGAGGAGGGAGAGGAGGAGGGAGAGGAGGGGGAGGAGGGAAGGGAGGAGGGAGAGGAGGGAGAGGAGGAGGGAGAGGAGGAGGGAGAGGAGGGGGAGGAGGAGGGAGAGGAGGGGGAGGAGGAGGGAGAGGAGGAGGGAGAGGAGGGGGAGGAGGGAGGGGAGGAGGGAGAGGAGGAGGGAGAGGAGGGGGAGGAGGGAAGGGAGGAGGGAGAGGAGGGGGAGGAGGGAGAAGAGGAGGGAGAGGAGGAGGGAAGGGAGGAGGGAGAGGAGGGAGAGGAGGAGGGAGAGGAGGAGGGAGAGGAGGGGGAGGAGGAGGGAGAGGAGGAGGGAGAGGAGGGGGAGGAGGGAGAGGAGGAGGGAGGGGAGGAGGGAGAAGAGGAGGGAGAGGAGGAGGGAGAGGAGGAGGGAAGGGAGGAGGGAGAGGAGGAGGGAGAGGAGGAGGGAAGGGAGGAGGGAGAGGAGGAGGGAGAGGAGGAGGGAGAGGAGGGGGAGGAGGGAAGGGAGGAGGGAGAGGAGGGGGAGGAGGGAGAAGAGGAGGGAGAGGAGGAGGGAAGGGAGGAGGGAGAGGAGGAGGAAGAGGAGGAGGGAAGGGAGGAGGGAGAGGAGGGAGAGGAGGAGGGAGAGGAGGAGGGAGAGGAGGGGGAGGAGGAGGGAGAGGAGGAGGGAGAGGAGGGGGAGGAGGGAGAGGAGGAGGAAGAGGAGGAGGGAAGGGAGGAGGGAGAGGAGGGAGAGGAGGAGGGAGAGGAGGAGGGAGAGGAGGGGGAGGAGGAGGGAGAGGAGGAGGGAGAGGAGGGGGAGGAGGGAGAGGAGGGGGAGGAGGGAGAGGAGGAGGGAGAGGAGGAGGGAAGGGAGGAGGGAGAGGAGGAGGGAAGGGAGGAGGGAGAGGAGGGGGAGGAGGGAGAGGAGGGGGAGGAGGGAGAGGAGGAGGGAGAGGAGGGGGAGGAGGGAGAGGAGGGGGAGGAGGGAGAGGAGGAGGGAGAGGAGGAGGGAGAGGAGGGGGAGGAGGAGGGAGAGGAGGAGGGAGAGGAGGGGGAGGAGGGAGAGGAGGGGGAGGAGGGAGAGGAGGAGGGAGAGGAGGAGGGAAGGGAGGAGGGAGAGGAGGAGGGAAGGGAGGAGGGAGAGGAGGGGGAGGAGGGAGAGGAGGGGGAGGAGGGAGAGGAGGAGGGAGAGGAGGAGGGAAGGGAGGAGGGAGAGGAGGAGGGAAGGGAGGAGGGAGAGGAGGGAGAGGAGGAGGGAGAGGGAGGGGAGGAGGGAGAGGAGGAGGGAGAGGAGGAGGAGGAAGAGGAGAAAGACGAGGAGAAGGAAGAAGAGCAGGGGGGAGAGGAGGAAGAAGAGGAGGAGGCAGACGGAGGAGGCAGAGGCAGGAGTGAGGCTGCGGCCACAAGCCCAGGGACGCCCGGAGCCCCCGGAGCCGGGAGAGGCGGGAAGGAGCCTCCCCTGGACCCGTGGAGGGAGCGCGGCCCCGAGACTCCGTGTCCCTCACTCCCGGGCTCCGGGACCGGGGAGGGGACACGTCCTGCGGTTCCAGCCCCCGTCCGTGTGTCCGCCCCAGCCGCAGCCCCGTGAGCACACGCAGGGCAAGCGGCAGCCGTCGTGTGCAGGGGCACACGGAAGCGAGCACGCCGTGGACAGCCCCCGTCACGCCGCCCGCCCGCCGTGGCCCTGCCCAACGCCGCCCTGCGTCCCGGCCGCACGCGGCGCGTCCACACAGACAGGAAGACGGCGCGCCGGCCGCGCTGCACCTGCTAAACGCAGCCTCAGGGGTCCCGCCGAGCCCCCAAGTCCCGGGACGGGGCTTCCAGGGATCTCAAAGGGGAAATCGGAGCAACGGGAACGCTGCCCACGCGGCAATCCGTGGGCCCCAGCTGAAGGCGAGGAAACTGCCCCAGTGAGCGCCCTGGCGCCTGCTTTAACGGACTGTGGTCAGTCCACACAGTGGAACAGTATGCAGCCAGGAAAAGGAACAAGCTCTGGCACCTGCTGCAATGGACCGTGGTCTGTCCACACGGTGGAATATTACGCAGCCAGGAAGAGGAACGAGCGCTGAAGCCTGCTTTAACAGACTGTGGTCAGTCTGCACAGTGGAATAGCATGCAGCCAGGAAAACAGACAAGCCATGACCACCGATGCAGTGCGACATGGTCCGTCCACACAGTGGAATAGTATGCAGCCAGGAAAAGGAACAAGCTCTGGCACCTGCTGCGATGGGCCGCGGTCTGTCCACACGGTGGAATATTACACAGCCAGGGAAAGGAACAGTCCCTGGCATGCATTGCACTGGAACACGGTCCATCCACAAGTGGAATATTATGCAGCCAGGATAAGGAACGGGGCCCTGACACCTCCTGCAATGGAACATGGTCCATCCGCATGGTGGAATACTATGCAGCCAGGAAAAGGAACAAGGAACGGGGCTCTGACACCTGCTGCCATGGAACGCAGCCCACCAACACAGTGGAATATTATGCAGCCAGGAAAAGGAACAAGCTCTGATGCATGCTGCCATGGAACGTGGTCTGTCCACACGGTGGAATATTACGCAGCCAGGAAAAGGAACCAGTCCTGACACCTGCTGCAATGGAGCCGGGTTCGTCCACAAAGTGGAACATTATGCAGCCAGGAAAAGGAACAGGCCCTGGCATCCCTTGCAATGGAACACGGTCCGTCCACACAGTGGAATATCATGAAGCCAAGAAAAGGAACGAGCTCTGTCATCTGCTTCAATGGACTGTGGTCTGTCCGTACGGTGGAATATTATGCAGACAGGAAAAGGAACAAACCCTGGCACCTGTTGCAATGGACCGTGGTCCACCTGCACAGTGGAATACTATGCATCCAGGAAAAGGAGAAAGCTCTGACACCTGCTGCCATGGAACATGGTCTATCCACACAGTGGAATACTATACAGCCAGGAAAAGGAAAAAGCCCTGGCACCTGCTGCAATGGAATGTGGTCTGTCCATGCAGTGGAATATTATACAGCCAGGAAAAGGAACAGGTCCCTGACACCTGCTGCAATGAACATGGCCCGTCCACCCAGTGGAATATTGCACAGTCAGGAAAAGGAACAAAACCTGACACCTGCAGCAATAGAACATGGTCCACCCACAAAGTGGAATATTATGCAGCCAGGAAAAGGAACAAGCCCCAACACCTGCTGCAGCTCAACGCGGGCCCATCCACACAGTGGAATATTACGCAGCCAGGAAAAGGAACAAACCCTGACTCCTGCTGCCGGGGAACATGACCCATCCACACTGTGGAATATTTCGCAGCCAGGAAAAGGAACAAGCTCTGGCATCCACTGCAATGGAACTCGGTCCGTCCACGTAGTGAAGTATCACGCAGACAGGAAAAGGAACAAGCCCCGACACCTGCTGCAATGGAACGTGGTCCGTCCACACGGTGGAATATCACGCAGCCCGGAAAAGGAACAAGCTCTGGCACCTGCTGCAGTGGAGCTCGTTCCATGCACTCAGTGGAACATTACACATCCAGGAAAAAGGGACGAGGCTCTGACACTCGCTGCAACGTGGATGAACCTCCCCGTCAGGCCCGGCGAGAGACTGCAGGCGTGTGCGGCCGTGTGCCGTGCGGCAGCTGTCCCAGCCACTCAGCACGCAGCGTCGTTTGCACGGACGGACGGCAGACCCCACACCCGGCGGCGGCCCTAACGGACCCCAGAATTTCCCGCAGACCTCCCCGTCGGACCAGACCTGCAGGAGGAAGACTGCGGCACGGACCGTCCTGACCCGTGCCGGCCGTGACACGCGTGTCCTGAAGGTGCATCCCCCGTCACGCAAACACACGCGTGTGGCTCGTGATCATCCCTCGATTTTTTTTTTTCTCTTTTCAGAGCGATCTCCGTGGGGCCCAGGAGGAGCCAGACACGAGTCCCGTCCCGGAAACCAGCGCCGCGCGGGCGGCTCCGGACGCCAGCCGTGTGCGTGGGGCAGGCGTGGCTCCCGGGCGCGGAGTCCCCGGGCGGTTCGGGACGTTCCCGTCTCCGCGGTTTTTTTTTTTAAGTCCTGAAGACGGGCCTCGTGGGGGAGCCCAGGCCAGGGCGGAGCACGCCGGGCCCACCGCTGCCGTGGGAGCGGGTCCGCCTCGGCCCCGCGGGAATGGGCGGCGAGGTCCGGCGTCCCCACTCCCCGTCCCGACCACACGCGACCCTCGGACACCAGGCGGCCGGGTGAGGGAGCCGCACAGACGGGTCCGTGCGAGTTAAACCGGAGTCAGGACACAGACTGCCTGGACGCTGGCCTCTCTGTAATTTAATTTAATTTTTATTTTTGAGACAGAGTCTCGCTCTGTTGCCCGGGCTAGAGTGAGTGCCGTGGCGTCAGCCTCGCTCACGGCAACCTCAGACTCCTGGCCTCCAGCGAGCCTCCTGCCTCGGCCTCCCTCCCGAGTAGCTGGGACTACAGGCATGCGCCACCATGCCCGGCTAATTTTTTCTATATATATTAGTTGGCCGATTAATTTCCTTCTATTTATAGTAGAGACGGGGTCTCGCTCTTGCTCAGGCTGGTCTCGAACTCCTGACCTTGCTCGAGCGATCCTCCCGCCTCGGCCTCCCAGAGCGCCGGGATGACAGGCGTGAGCCGCCGCCGCGCCCGGCCGCGGGCCACTTCTTGCAGGTAAAAATACCCGATTCTCCACAAGCCGAGTGGGGAACGCCGTCCTCGATCTCGTCCCCACTGGGGGCGATGACAGCCCTCCTCCCTGCGGGCTTAAACACGCCAGCGCTAACACGGCACACGCTCTGAGTAGCCGTGCTGCCTCTTGTCCCAGAGGTGACTGGCGAGGCGTCTCCTTCAAAACCGGGCGTTCCCGGGGGGCGCGGGCAACACGCGTAGCCTTAGAACACTCGTGCCCCCGCAATACGCTGAAATAAAAATAAATAAAACGAAATGAAATAAAATTAGAAAAGTTTTCAGAGTCGTCAACATAAAAAAAAACAAACGAGCAAAAACCGGGCATTTCCTATCGAGCGGCCCCAGTCATTGAGCCCCACTGAATTTTCTCCTTAAAATGGTTGATCTCCCGTCTCACGGGATTCGCCTCCAGAAAGAAGGAGAACACGCGTGAAGGGCCCGGCTCCCCCCGTGCCGACCGTCGGCAGAAATGGGGGAGGGTGGGGCGGCACTCGAACCCGGGACGCGGCCTGCCCACGGAGCCCAGGTTGCCGAGGGGCCTCGCGGGGCCTTACGGAGCACCCAAGGGGGAAGGCGGCAGTTCCGGGTTGTTCCAACAACAGGAAAGACGAAAGGCCCGGCCGGGCACGGTGGCGGCTCACGCCTGTCATCCCGGCACTCCGGGAGGCCGAGGCGGGAGGATCGCTGGAGGTCAGGGGTTCAAAACCAGCCTGAGCAAGAGCGAGACCCCGTCTCTACTAAAAAAAAAATAGAAAGAAATTAATCGGCCAACTAAAAATATATAGAAAAAATTAGCCGGGCATGGTGGCGCATGCCTGTAGTCCCAGCTACTCGGGAGGCTGAGGCAGGAGGCTCGCTTGAGCCCAGGAGTCTGAGGTTGCTGTGAGCGAGGCTGACGACGCCACGGCACTCACTCTAGCCTGGGCGTCAGAGCGAGACTCAGTCTCCAAAAAAAAATAAAATAAAAGAGCCCTTCTCATAAAAAAGTGGGGTCTCTGGCTGCCACGTTCAATGCCGCCGAAAATAAACAAACCGCGAAGGGTCCCTCGTGTCCCGTGAGACTAAAAAATAACAATAAAATAAAAGCACACAGGGAACCCACAGACGCTGCGTTGCCGGGTCGCGAACGTTTCCCGGGCTCGGCACCTGCCGGGGTTACAGATTAACAGCAATTGCGTCCCGGGGGGCTCATGGTCCACCCACCCGCGTTTGCCCGAAACAGGTGTTTTTCTGTTGTTTTTTTTATTTTAAATTTCTGATTTGCACCCGGTCGTCCTACACGTAACCCTCTTTGTTTGTTTTTTTTTTTCTTTCCTGAAAATGAGATTTTTTTTTTTCTTTTTTTACACTGTAAACCGGAAGAAGGGCTTTGGAAGAGACGGCGTGGGTTCCCGCCTCGCTCCCGTCCCGGGAGGATCCGCCGGCCGGCGCCCAGGTTCCGGCCTCGGTCGTCCTAGGGTCCTTGGAGGCCCATTGCCCGGGGACGCCAGCCCAGGCTCAGGCATCCTCCGCCCCGATGCCCTTCCTGTGACCTCCCTCCCGCCCTGCACGAGGCCGCTCCTTCGGCCGGGAAGTTGTCCGGCCCCGGCTCGGGCGGCCAAGCTTGAAGCAAATTGGACGAGCCATTTTTGACGCGGGAAGCCCTGAAAAATTAATATCTTCCTGACGGGTGCGGTGCAAACTGCCCGGACTTTTTTTTTTTTTTTCTTTTTCTGCTCATAACTCCAAAAAAAAACACAAAAAAACAGGGTAGGGGGCCGTCTTAGGAGACTTCTAGCTCGGTGCAAAGGGAAGGATATTACGTTGTTTGTTGCTGGGTTGTTTGAGTGTGCAAAGTTTACAGTCTGCACGCACAGGGTCAGAACGCAAATTCTGGAGGCCGGCGGGGGGGGACCGTGCTACTGCATGGGAGTTCTTCCCTAACAATATCATTATTATTATTTTTTTTTTTTTGAGGAAGAGTCTCGCTCTGTTGCCCAGGCTAGAGTGAGTGCCGTGGCGTCAGCCTCGCTCACAGCAACCTCAGACTCCTGGGCTCAAGCGATCCTCCTACCTCAGCCTCCTCCCGAGTAGCTGGGACTACAGGCATGCGCCACCACGCCCGGCTAATTTTTTTCTATATATATTACTTGGCCAATGAGTTTCTTTCTATTTATAGTAGAGACGGGCTCTCGCTCTTGCTCAGGCTGGTTTCGAACTCCTGACCTTGCTCGAGCGATCCTCCCGCCTGGGCCTCCCAGAGTGCTGGGATTGCAGGCGTGAGCCGCCGCCGCGCCCCGGCCGCCACCTTGTTTTTCCATACCTGTGCAGGACAATGGTGACCTCAGTCGCCCGCGATCGCACTCACCCACCCTCGGCCGTCTCTCCCCCTGGCTGCCCTGCACCTGGTCTGCGTGTGCAGAGAGCCGGCCTCACGGCTGACACAGAGCCCTTCCCCTCTCACACGGCTGCACACGGGCACATCCTCCCTGAGGTCTCCAAACCTCCCTCCCCGCAAAACCAGACCCGTCTCTACTTAAAAAAATGGAAAGGAATTCACTGCACAACTATATATATATATATTTTTTATATATATATATTTATTTATTTATATATATATTTATATATGTAATCTATATGTTATATATAATAGATATATATATAATATTTATTATATATAACAATATAGCATTATAATAATATAGCATTATTATAATGCTATAGCATTATAATAGCATAATAATAATATATAAATATATTACTTTATATTTATATGTATTTATATTATTTATATATATTAATATTTATATATGTCAATATAAATAATATATATTATATATTTATAATTACATATTTATAATATATTATATGTAATATATAATATTATATTATATGTAATTTAATAATTTATTATATATAATATATAATATATTATGTATAATATATAATTTATATATTTATATATAAAATATATTTATATATAATATATTAAAAATATATAAAATATATAAATATATTATATATTTATATATTTTCTATATAATTTTATATGTAATATATACATATAAAATACATATTTATAAATAATATATATATTAATGTTTATATATTATATAATATATATTATATATAACATATTATATATAAATATATATAATATATATATATTTATATATATAAATAGCCAGGCATGGTGGCGCATGCCTGTAGTCCCAGCTACTCGGGAGGCTGAGGCAGGAGGATCGCTTGAGCCCAGGCATTTGAGGTTGCTGTGAGCGAGGCTGACGCCACGGCACTCACTCTAGCCTGGGCAACAGAGCGAGACTCTGTCTCAAAAAAAAAAAAAAAAACCAAAGGCTTTTCTGGCTTCTTCCTGCTCCCTGCATTCCCCTGGGCCCTTGTCCGTGAACACAGCACGATTGCGGGGCAGAATCCCTGTGAGGCAATGTGGAGCCTGCTCACCTGGGGGTCATTCCCGCCCTGCGAGCCTTGGTCCGGGTGGCCATTCCCACCTCCTTCCTCCGCGTCCTGGGGCCGGTGGGCTTTCTCCCTCCCCACGCCCTGGGGTGCAGGGACCTGGCCTCTCTGCCCAGCACTGGGAGTCTGGAGAGCATGGTGCTCAGGAGTCCGAGGCCAGCCTGAGCAAGAGCGAGACCCCCGTCCCCACTAAAAATACAAAGAAATCTGCTGGACAACTAAAAATATATATGTAGGAAAACATATGGTGGTGGTGCACGCCTGTAGTCCCAGCTACTCGGGAGGCAGGAGGCTCACTGGAGCCCAGGAGTTTGAGGTTGCTGTGAGCGAGGCTGACGCCACGGCACTCTAGCCTGGTCAACATAAGGAGACTCTGTCTCAAAAAATAATAATAATAAAATAATAAGAGTAAGATTCTGTGTGTACTAAAAAATAGGAAAAAATTAGCCAAGCACGGTGGTGCACCTGTAGCCCCAGGTGTCCCCCTCTTGCCTTGAGTGAGACAAGAAAAGCAAAGAATGATTGCAGGATTTCCGTAAACACCGTATATGAATCTGTGGGATGCAGTTAAAGCCGCGGCCAGAGGAAAATTCATAGCCCTGGCCTCTCCAAAGGCCAGGGGAAAAGAAGAGCTAAATAAAGCAAAAGAAAAACACAAGAAAGAAAATGACAGAGATAAAGACAGGAACGGACGCAGGAAACGACGGAAAGGCAATATAACCCGAAATCATACATGGAAATACCGTTTCTTTGACCGTGTCCACCCAACAGGGCAAACCGCAAGCTCGTCCAGTCAACGAAGAAAGAGCCAGGAAAGCTCAAATTTTCGAACTGAGAAATGGCCAGAGAGGAAATCACTAATTTTTAAAATTACGAGACGACTTGGGGTGTGTCTATGCAAACAAGTTTGGAGACGCAGATGAAATAAACAGTTTTGTAGGAAAATATGACTTGCAAAACGAACCCCGGGAGAGATGGGGAGTTTAAAGAGTGCCGATTTCTATCGACGGAATTGGGAAAATCACCGGAGAGCCGCCTCATCAAAAGCAACAGTATTAGCTGGTTTCACGGGGAAATTCTACCACACCCTTTAAGGAGCAAGACGCCCCCAAACGTTACCGTAGCATTAAAAAGAAAGAAAATTTCTCAAATTATTTCTGTGTTGCTAGTGTAGTGTCAGCAATTGCACCTGCACTGGGCAAAGCCGGCCCAAAGAAAAGTCAATTGCACCCTGAAATACCTTGCAGATGTTAATTTTAAAGCGCCAAATAAAAAGTTGGCAAATAAGGCCGGGCGCGGTGGCTCACGCCTGTAATCCTAGCTCTCTGGGAGGCCGAGGCGGGAGGATCGCTCGAGGTCAGGAGTTCAAAACCAGCCTGAGCAAGAGCGAGACCCCGTCTCTACTATAAATAGAAAGAAATTAATTGGCCAACTAATATATATAGAAAAAATTAGCCGGGCATGGTGGCGCATGCCTGTAGTCCCAGCTACTCGGGAGGCTGAGGCAGGAGGATTGCTTGAGCCCAGGAGTTTGAGGTTGCTGTGAGCCAGGCCGACGCCACGGCACTCACTCTAGCCTGGGCAACAAAGCGAGACTCTGTCTCAAAAAAAAAAAAAAAAAAGTTGGCAAATAGACTCCCAAAACTCCCTTAAGAAAATGATGCCCCACGACCAAGGGTGGTTTGTTACCGGGAATGCAAGGGTGGTTCAGCACTAGGAAAAGTATCAGTGTAATTCGCATAACAGTAGCTCTGCAGAGAAAACTTGCGTGAGTAAGTCTGTGCATGCTGTCGAGAATCCCCTGACAAAATTCCTTAAAAAAAAAAAAAAAACTCAAAAACCTAGGAATCCATGGCTACTTTTATTTTATTTTATTTTATTTTATTTTATTTTATTTTTTGAGACAGAGTCTCACTTTGTTGCCCAGGCTAGAGTGAGTGCCGTGGCGTCAGCCTCGCTCACAGCAACCTCCGACTCCCGGGCTCGAGCGATCCTCCTGCCTCAGCCTCCCCCCGAGTAGCTGGGACCACAGGCATGCGCCACCACGCCCGGCTGATTTTTTTCTATACAATTAATTTCTATATAATTAATGTCTATATAATTAATTTTTTCTACATAATTAATTTTTTCCTATATAATTAATTTTCTATATAATTAATTTCTATTTCTATAAGTAAATTAATTATTTATAGAAATAGAAAGAAATTATAAGAAATTGATAGAAGGAAATTTCTTTCTATTTATAGAAATTAATTTCTTTCTATTTATGGTAGGGACGCGGGGGTCTCGCTCTTGCTCGGGCTGGTCTCGAACCCCTGGCCTCCAGCGATCCTCCCGCCTCGGCCTCCCAGAGCGCTGGGATGACAGTCGCGAGCCTCCGCCCCCGGCCCATGGCTACTTTTTAATGTGATAAAAAAAAAAAAAAAATACATACGTCGGAGTACCAAAGCCAGCCATCCCACCTCTGGAAGAAACACTGAGATCCTTCTCACTACGATCACAAACCCCGAGCGGGTGCAGCACCCCAATGCCCCTGCTGCCCGTCAACTCCGCCCTTGACATATTGGCTGCTAGGACGGCACGAAAGAAAACAGATTCATAAGAACTGGAAAATAAAAACAAAACTGTGCTTGTTCTCAAAGGACACACGGGAGAGAGACCGCCGCCTGGAAAATCCCGTGGGATTAGGGACAACGGCAACTCAAACAGGAAAAGCGTTCGGGGAGCTGGCAGGATGTGAAACTACCGACAACACGCAAGAATAAACAGCCTTCGGGCCGGGCGCGGCGGCTCACGCCTGCAATCCCAGCGCTCCGGGAGGCCGAGGCGGGAGGATTGATCGCTCGAGGCCAGGAGTTCGAGACCAGCCTGAGCAAGAGCGAGACCCGTCTCTACTATAAATAGAAAGAAATTAATTGGCCGACTAATACATATACAAAAAATTAGCCGGGCTCGGTGGCGTGTGACTTTAGTCCCAGCTACTCGGGAGGCTGAGGCAGGAGGATCGCTTGAGGCCAGGAGATTGAGGTTGCTGTGAGCGAGGCTGACGCCACGGCACTCACTCTAGCCTGGGCAACAGAGCGAGACTCTGTCTCAAAAAAAAAAGAAGAAATAGCCTTTAGGCCGGGCGCAGCGGCTCACGCCTGTCATCCCAGCACTCTGGGAGGCTGAGGCGGGAGGATCGCTCGAGGCCGGGAGTTCGAGACCAGCCTGAGCAAGCGCGAGACCACCCGTCTCTAGTAAAAAAAAAAAATAGAAAGAAATTAGCCGGACAACTAAAAACATACGTAGATGAAATGAGCCGGGCGTGGTGGTGGCGCATGCCTGTAGCCCCAGCTTACTCGGGAGGGAGGCTGAGGCAGGAGGATCGCTGGAGCCCAGGAATCTGAGGTTGGTCTGTGAGCGAGGCTGACGCCACAGCACTCACTCTAGCCCGGGTGAGAGATCGAGACTCTGTTGCAAAAAAATAAAAATAACAAATAAAAATAACAAATAGACGCCAGGGCACTCTAGCCGGGGCTAGAGATCGAGACTCTGTTGCAAAAAAATTAAAATAACAAATAGACGCTCCATGGCACGCTAGCCCAGGCTAGAGATCGAGACTCTGTTGCAAAAATAAAAATAAAAATAAAAATAACAAATAGACGCCACGGCACTCTAGCCCGGGTGAGAGATCGAGACTCTGTTGCAAAAAAAAATAAAAATAAAAAATAACAAATAGACGCCATGGCACTCTAACCCGGGCAAGAGAGCGAGACTCTGTTGCAAAAAAATAAAAATAAAAATAACAACTAGACGCCACGGCACTCTAGCCCGGGCAAGAGAGCGAGACTCTGTTGCAAAAAAATAAAAATAAAAAATAACAAATAGACCCTAGGGCACTCTAGCCCGGCCTAGAGATCGAGACTCTGTTGCAAAAATAAAAATAACAAACAAACCTCCTGATGCTGAGATGCCCAACAGCCAGGCTGCAGGGGGCACTGGTCCGGGGCCTGTTAGGGACCCGTCTACACGGCCCCGTGTCAGGCCCGCAGGCGGCGTCCGACTCTCACGGGAGCCCGACCCCTACCGCAAACTGCACACGCCGGCGGGTCTGGGTTGCACGCTCATCGTGTGGGGATCCGACGCGAGTCTCACGATCCGGGCTTGGGCCGAGGCGGGGATGGACCGAGCGCTTGGGGACCGCCGCGAATGCGGACTGTCGTTTTGCAGAGACCTTCGGGCTGCGCAGAGCCCATGAAAAACACAAATAAATAAACCCATAGCTTGCAGACTCTTTGTGATCCAGAGCCTTGTCCGCGAGCGGCAAGTGGCCATGGAACAAAATGCACGATGAACGTAACGCACTTGAACCTTCCCAAAACCATGCCCTCCTGCAACCCCGGTCCGTGGAGACATTGGCTGTCTTCCGTGAAGCCGGTGCCTGGTGCCGACAAGCTTGGGGACGGCTGATCTAACGGAAACCCACCCAAAAAAAAACAAAAAACAAAACCCGCCAGCATGCAAGCCGAAATTAAAAGACAAACGGAGGAAGCCCGTTTGCAAGCGTGCATCACAGGTAACTCGCAACGGCAAGAAGTTTCTTTAAAACGACGAGGGGTGGGGGGGAACGGCAATCCCGTAGCACGCACGGGCCGAACACGCAAGCGGACGCGTCGTCAGAGGAACAGAAAACGTGCAAACCGTCCCCCCGCGGGTGAAACGATGGGTGGACCCCGTCGTCAAAAATTAATGGGTTTCTTTTTCCTCGTCCGGGCGGCAGGGAAACAACGAGATATCACAAAAGGCCGGCAGGGCGTGCAGCATGAAAGCAAGCCAACGCTAACAAGCTGGGGGCTGCTTCACACGGAAAAAAAAAAAAAAAAAAAGAAAGAAAAGAAAAAGCCAGGATTAACATTCCCCGCCGGATGGGGGGGAGACCAAAGGGAATTTGCCCTGCGGCGTTTAGCTCTTCATGGGCTGCGAAGATCGGCGGCTGGCGGAGACACACGTGTGGTGGGGTGCAGCCGTCACGGGGGTGCCCGTAAGCAGGCGCCCCTCACCCGGATTTCTGGGGGCCCTTTGAAGTGCACGCGTGTCCGGGCCGGCACGCAGGGTCTGCGGTTCGGAGCCGGGGCCCAGAGGGAGGGAGGGCGGCCGTCCGCGCCTGCAAACGGCGCGGCTTCCTCCCCTCCCCGGGAGGACCCGGGTTTGGCCGCTGGTTCTAGCAGAAGGGACAGCCCGGACCCAGGGCCGGAGTGCCGGGAAGTGCGTGCAGGGGCGTGTGTGTGTGTGTGTGCGTGCATGCTGTGTTTCCCTGAAAACAAGACAGGGTCTTGTATGTGAGTTTCCCCAAGCAGACACCCTAGTAGGGCTTATTCTCAGGGGACGTGTCATTTTCCCCTCAGCTTGCAGCACGCACGGGACGGCCGGGACCCGACGGGGGGGAGCCGACCTTGTTGGTGGGGCTGCCCACACCTTCCCGGTCACCTCTGGGACAGCAGCTGTCACGATGGGGCGGATGAGAAGGGCTGCTGGTCTTCTTTCCCGCTCCGAGACGACACGCACGGGTTGTGCAGACGCGCTGCGCAGCCACGCCCGTCACTAGGGCTGATTCTCATAGCCACGCCCACCACCAGGGCTGATTTTCATAGCCACGCCCATCACTAGGGCTGATTTTCATAGCCACGCCCATCACTAGGGCTGATTTTCATAGCCACGCCCTTCACTAGGGCTGATTTTCATAGCCACGCCCATCACTAGGGCTGATTTTCATAGCCACGCCCGTCACTAGGGCTGATTCTCATAGCCACGCTCATCACCAGGGCTGATTTTCATAGCCACGCCCATCACTAGGGCTGATTTTCATAGCCACGCCCACCACCAGGGCTGATTTTCATAGCCACGCCCACCACTGGGGCTGAGTTTCATAGCCACGCCCATCACTAGGGCTGATTTTCATAGCCATGCCCACCACCAGGGCTGATTTTCATAGCCACGCCCACCACTGGGGCTGAGTTTCATAGCCACGCCCATCACTAGGGCTGATTTTCATAGCTACGCCCATCACTAGGGCTGATTTTCATAGCCACGCCCATCACTAGGGCTGGTTCTCATAGCTACGCCCATCACTAGGGCTGATTTTCATAGCCACGCCCATCACTAGGGCTGATTTTCATAGCCACGCCCATCACTAGGGCTGATTTTCATAGCCACGCCCACCACCAGGGCTGATTTTCATAGCCACGCCCAGCACTGGGGCTGAGTTTCATAGCCACGCCCATCACTAGGGCTGATTTTCATAGCCACGCCCATCACTAGGGCTGATTTTCATAGCCACGCCCATCACTAGGGCTGATTTTCATAGCCACGCCCACCACCAGGGCTGATTTTCATAGCCACGCCCACCACTGGGGCTGAGTTTCATAGCCACGCCCATCACTAGGGCTGATTTTCATAGCCACGCCCATCACTAGGGCTGATTTTCATAGCCACGCCCATCACTAGGGCTGATTTTCATAGCCACGTCCATCACTAGGGCTGATTTTTGTGGCCACACCCATCACTAGGGCTGATTTTCATAGCCACGCCCATCACTAGGGCTGATTTTCATAGCCACGCCCATCACCAGGGCTGATTTTCATAGCCACGTCCATCACTAGGGCTGATTTTTGTGGCCACACCCATCACTAGGGCTGATTTTCATAGCCACGCCCATCACTAGGGCTGATTTTCATAGCCACGCCCATCACCAGGGCTGATTTTCATAGCCACGCCCATCACCAGGGCTGATTTTCATAGCCACGCCCACCACCAGGGCTGATTTTCATAGCCACGCCCACCACTGGGGCTGAGTTTCATAGCCACGCCCATCACTAGGGCTGATTTTCATAGCCACGCCCATCACTAGGGCTGATTTTCATAGCCACGCCCATCACTAGGGCTGATTTTCATAGCCACGTCCATCACTAGGGCTGATTTTTGTGGCCACACCCATCACTAGGGCTGATTTTCATAGCCACGCCCGTCACCAGGGCTGATTTTCATAGCCACGCCCACCACCAGGGCTGATTTTCATAGCCACGCCCACCACTAGGGCTGATTTTCATAGCCACGCCCATCACTAGGGATGATTTTCATAGCCACGCCCATCACTAGGGCTGATTTTCATAGCCACGCCCATCACTAGGGATGATTTTCATAGCCACGCCCATCACTAGGGATGATTTTTCAGGGTAGGACTTCTATTGTGCATATGCTTAGACGTCCTGCCAGGGCTTATTTTGTGGGTAGGGCTTATTTTCAGGGAAACACGGTATGGCCATGTACGGGTGTGCATTTGAGGTGTGTGCATCTGTGCACAGGTGGGTGTGCATGTATGTCCATGTATGGGTGTGCATTTGAGTTATGTGCATACGTGTAGAGGTGCATGTGTGTATGTGTGTCTGTGTATGGGTGTACATTTGGGGTATGTGTAGAGGTGCATGTGTGTATGCATGTCCATGTATGCATGTGCACTTGGAGTGTGCTCATGCGTGTAGAGGTGTGTGTATCTATGTCCATGTATAGGAGTGCATTTGGGGTGAGCACATGTGTGTAGAGGTGCATGTGTGTGTATGTCTGTGTATGGTGTGCATTGGCATGTGCTCATGCATGTAGAGGTGCATGTGTGTATGTATGTCGTGTATGGTTGTGCATTTGGGGTGTGTGCATGCGTGTAGAGGTGGGTGTGCATGTATGTCCATGTATGGGTGTGCATTTGAGGTGTGTGCATGTGTGTAGCAGTATGTGTATGTATGTCCGTGTGTGGGTGTGCATTTGGGGTGTGCACATGCGTGTAGAGGTGCATGTGTGTATGTATGTCCATGTGTGGACATGCATTTGGGGTGTGCACATGTGTGTAGAGGTGCATGTGTGTATGTATGTCTGTGTATGGGTGTGCATTGGCATGTGCTCATGCGTGTAGAGGTGTGTGTATGTATGTCCGTGTATGGGCATGCATTTGGGGTGTGTGCATGTGTGTAGAGGTGTGTGTGTATGTATGTCCGTGTATGGGCATGCATTTGGGGTGTGTGCATGCGTGTAGAGGTGCGTGTGTGCATGCCTGGTGCAGAGCTCATTGGTCCTCCCGGCCGACAGACTCGCCCCTGCTCTCCACTCGAGTGAGTCTGGCCACAGGCCGGCACCTCCCACTTGTGTCCACACCCAGCTGCCTCCCGGGACTCTGCACCCCACCCCACCCCACCCCCAAATCTGTGTGGACCCCGTAAACCCCGACCCAAACAGCCTGTGGTGCCGTCTGCCTTCCAAGGACAACAGTCGGGATGGGGACAAGACGGGTAGCCGGGAGCAAAACCAGGGTGAAGGTGAGGGGCTCAGGGGGTTAGGGTCAGGGTTAGGGTCAGGGTCAGGGTGTTGGGGTTAGGGGGTTAGGGTTAGGGGTTAGGGGTAGGAGGCTAGAGTTAGGGTTAGGGGGTTAGGGTTAGGGTATTAGGGTGAGGGTTATGGGTTAGGAGGTTAGGGTTAGGGTGTTAGGGGTTAGGGTTAGGGGCTTAGGGTATTAGGGTTAGGGTTAGGGCATTAGGGTTAGGGTGTTAGGGTTGGGGGTTAGGGTTAGGGGGTTAGTGTTAAGGTATTCGTGTTAGGGGTTAGGGTTAGGGTATTAGTGTTGGGGGTTATGGTGTTAGTGTTAGGGGTCAGGGTGAGGGTCAGGGGGTTAGGGTTGGGGGGTTAGTGTTAGGGTGTTAGTGTTAAGGATTAGGGTTAGGGTATTAGGGTTAGGGCGTTAGGGTATTAAGGTTATGGTATTGGGGTGAGGGTTAGGGTTTAGGGTTACAGTGTTAGTGTTAGGGGTTAGGGTTAGGGGCTTAGGGAGTTAGGGTCTTAAGGTTAGGGTTAGGGCATTAGGATTAGGAGGTTAGGGTTAAGGTTAGGGCTTAGGGTTAGGGTTGGGGTTAAGGTTAGGGTATTAGTGTTAGGGATAGGTTTAGTGGTTTAGGGTTAGGGGGTTAGTGCTAGGCAGTTAGAGTTAGGGTTAGGAGGTTAGGGTATTTCGGTTAGGGGGTTAGGGTTAGGGTATTTGGGTTCGGATTAGAAGGGTTGTGTTAGGGTTAAAGGGTTAGGGTTATAGGGTTAGGGTTAGTGTTTGGGGGTGATAGTATTAGGTTTAGGGTTAGGGTTAGAGAATTAGGGTTAGGGTTAAGCTGTTTTGGTTTGGGGGTTATGGTTTTTGTGTTAGTGTTTGGGTTCGGGTTAGGGGATTAGAGTTAGGAGTTAATGAGTTATGATTTAGTTTAGGGTATTAGAGTTAGGGTTAGGGTTAGAAGGTATAGTTGAGGTTTAGGGTTAAGGTTAGGCAGTTAGGGTATTAGGGTTAGGGAATTAGGGTTAGGATTAGGGGCTTAGGCTTGAGTGTTAGCTGTTTGCTTAGGGTAGTGGATTAGGGTTAGGGGTTAGGAGTTTAGGGTTTAGTTTAGGGTTTTATAGTTAGGATTGGTTTTGTGGTTCGATGTGGGGTTTAAATTAGTGTGCTAGAGTTAGGAATAGTGTTAGGCTTACGGGTTAGAGTTTGGGGCTGGGGTCACGGTTACGGGTAGGGGTTTAAGGTTAGGGTGTTAGTGTTAGGGTGAAAATTAAGCCTATGCATTCTGCACTCTCATTCGGGACATCCTCATCCTTCCCCGGGTCCCCTCCTTGGTGAATGTGTGTCCCAGCTGCACAGAGGAAGCCCCTGCACGGAAGCCCCGGGCAATGGGCTTGCGTGTCAAGGTCTCTCCAAACCCCTTCTTGTCCCGAAATACCTGGTGGCGCCTACCTGCTGCTCCCCACCTTGGATCCCAGACAAACTTTTATTGGACACCCCTCGGCACTGCCAGGAGCCTGCAGGAGCCGGCAGTCCCTCTTCTCCTCCTTCCTCCTCCTCCTCCTCCTCCTCCGCATCCCGCACCCCCACCCTCCTCCTCTCCCCCTTTCAGGCCATTTTCTCCACGATCGCGGAACAAATACGGCTTCTGATTGAACATGGCTTCGTCCGCCGGTGTCTGTGGTCTTTCCTCACCTCGCTTCTGCGAGGCGCGGCCTCCCCGGCTGAATTATGCATTAAGGTCAATGTCAAAACACGGCAGATCTGTAACCTGCAGGGAGCCGGCTTTTATTCGTGATTACGGTGAAGCGCGGGCCGCCTGTCAGCCGGCCGGGGCGGGCGCAGCCGGGGGCCCGGCACGCGGGGCGCGGGCTACAAAGGCAGGCCGGGCCGCGTGCCGAGTCTCCCAGGGCCCACGCGGGGCGGGTTCAGCCCAGACAACCCGCCCGGCTTGAAAGCCGGCCGGCTCCGCTTCCATCTGAGAGCTGTCAGAGGCACCTACAGGGCCGCGTCAGGAATCAAACGCAAAGGGAGCACCCCGGGGACCACCCGCACGTCACGTACCCGCCTGTAGTGCGAGATCTTCTAAAGCCAGGCGGTGTCAGAAGAAGGAACGGCTGGGAGGAATGGGAACGTTTTTATTTTTTTCCTCTAAAAAAAAAAAAAAAAAAAGACAACCTCTTGCAAAGACATGGGTTGCAAAGTTTTTTTTTTTTTCTCTCTCTCTCTCTCTCTCAAACTTTCCTCCTTCTGAAAGCTGAGCTCGGCCCGGCCTCTGCCGCCGCGGTGAATTAATCGGGGAGTGTCGTCAACCCAGAGCTCCCGGACGGCGCGGGGTGGCGGGACGTGTATCGATTTTGCTCCTCACGTCCCCCGAGTGTCTTGCCAGCCTGTGAGATGCACTTGCTTCCCGGGTTTGTCTGCTCGCAACATGCAATTCTTAATATTTTGTTTGTTTGTTTTGCATTGGTGAACAAAATCGCACATACTTATGCCCTGCAAGGTGGTGCTTGGAAATGTGTGCCCGTGGTGGAATGGCTGCGTCCAGCTCATCAGCAGGTGCATTGCCTCACATGCCGGTTTTTTTTTTTTTTTGGGGGGGGGTGGCTGAGAGCACTCGATAAAATCCACTCTCAGCCGGGCGCGGCGGCTCACGCCTGTCATCCCGGCACTCTGGGAGGCCGAGGTGGGAGGATCGCTCGAGGTCAGGATTTGGAGACCAGCCTGAGCAAGAGCGAGAGCCCGTCTCCAATAAAATAATAGAAAGAAATTAGCTGAATAACTATATATATATGTATATATATGTATATATAAAATCAGCCGGGCATGGTGGCGCATGCCTGTAGTCCCAGCTACTCGGGGGGAGGCTGAGGCAGGAGGATCGCTTGAGGCCAGGAGTCTGAGGTTGCTGTGAGCGAGGCTGACGCCACGGCACTCACTCTAAGCCTGGGCGACAGAGCGAGACTCTGTCTCAAAAAAAAAAAAAACCAAAAAAAAAACGGTTGGGCAAAACAGGTGCATCTCGGTAGCGCTACTAGACGCAGCCTCCATCACCTGCAAACGTGGGGCGGGTCATCCTCGCACCCGGCCCCAACGCTGCCCCCAGACAGAGCTGCCGTCTCTGGACTCCAGAGAACACGCACAAAACCGGCGTGCACTGCTGTGCTCTGAACGCTCTTGTCTCCCCCAAATCCAACTGTTGCAACCCTCACCCCCGAGGTGGTGGTGTTGGCAGGTGGGGCCTCGGGGAGGTGACGGGGTCCTCAGGGTGGAGCCTCACGGATGGGACCGGGGTCCTTATAATAAGAGGGGCCCCAGAGAGCTCCCTCGCCCCTTCCACCACGTGGTGTGTGGACAGGAGCTCAGGGTCCGTGCACGGTGTGGACAGAGACTCCAACCTCCACTGGGCCGTCTCTGCACCCCGCCTGCCCACGCTGACCTCCCGTCTCCTCTTCTCAAAGCGGCTCTGGCCCCGGGGAGCCCAGCCCAGCCCGGCCCTCGCGGCGCATGCAGATGAGCGCTAAGGACCCGAGCCTCGCTGGGAGCCCGGGCTAACGGGCCACACACCGCCGGCCGCCGGCCCCTCCTCGGCCCAGACCAGCCCCGGAGCCACCCGCACCCCCGAGCACCCCACGCCGGGGATGGCCGTGCACCCGGCCAGGGCTACTGGCAGCCACGGTGGGGACACCCGGTCCCGGCCTTCTTTTTCAAATGTTTTTCCAGCATATTATGTTGGTGCCGATTTTAAGGTTTCGGATGACGCCCTTGCCCCCCTGCCCCCACAAGTCAGAGTTTGCAGCGTGACCGTCCCCCAGACGGTGCACGTCTCACTCATTATGCACGTATGTACCCGTCCCCCACTCCTCCCCACTCCCAAAACAGTCACGAGAGCAAACAGACAACCTCCGGAACGGGACAACATTTCCCCATCCTACCCATCTCATAAGGGGCTCATAACTGGAATCTACTTAGAGCCCAGGAAAATCAGCAAGCAAAAAAAAAAAAAAATCACTGGAATTTACTTTGGGAAGAAATATGACAACAACAACAAAAATTTTTGCAAATACATTTTTTTGATAAAAAGAAAAAATCGAATAGCCCTATCAAAAAGGGAGCAAAGGGCATGCACAGGAACTTTGCAAAAGAAGACAGGCTCCCGGCCAAGCAACGCAGGAGAAAAGGCCCAGCATTTGTAATCACCGGGGAAACGCAAGTCAAAACCGCAGTGAGAAAAAAAATAAATAAATAAAAAAATAAAAATAAAAAAATAAAAAAAAATAAAAAAAAAAAAAAACCGCAGTGAGGTATCACTTAACTCCGGTGGGAACGGCCTGTATCCGCAAGTCCCCGAACGAGAAATGCTGGCGTGGATGCGGAGAGAGAGGGACACACCCACACCGGCCACGGCCCCGGCCCAGCAGGCCCGGGGCAGCCGCCGCCTCCTGCCGACCTGGGGTCCCCCCCACCCCAAGACGATGCCGCTTGCATTTCAGCCCTGCCGCCCCGTGAGAACCACCCGTCCCTGTAATAAATCTGTGTGGCCCCCCTCCAAAAAAAACAACAATATCCACAGATCGCAGCCCTGACCACCCCCAGGACCTCGGACGGCGGCTCTGTTTGCAGACGGGTCTTTAAAGAGGTGACTGAGGTAAACTGAGGCCACCAGGGTGGGTCCCGATATACAACAGGACCGGTGGCGTCCTTATGAGCAGAGGAGAGATGAGGACACAGACGGGCACAGAGGGACGACCCCGTGGGGACACAGGGAGGGGACGGCGTCCGCACGCCCAGGAGAGAGGACCCAGGAGGAAGCAGCCCTGAGACACCTGGATCCGGGACGTCCAGCCTGCAGGACGGGAGAGAACAGATGCACCGTGTTTCCCCGAGAACAAGAAAGGGTCTTGTAATTATTTTCCCTCAAGAAGACACCCCCAGGGCTTATTTTCAGGGGAGGTGCTATTTCTTTTTTAAGTACGGCACAACCATCTGCATTGATTCAAACAGAGTGAAGGCGTCTTCTTCTGGAACATCATCCTCACTCTCCAGACCCTGAATCCCATCCTGAATGTCTTGCGACTCAGTTTCCTTTAGAGCCACCGGCCCCGATCTCTCCTGTGGAGCACTAGAGCTCTCACGATGGGGAGGATGAGAAGGGCTGCTCGTGTTCTTTCCCGCTCCGTGACGACACGCACGGGTTGTGCAGATGCGCTGCGCAGCCACGCCCGTCACTAGGGCTGATTTTCATAGCCACGCCCACCACTACGGCTGATTTTCATAGCCACGCCCATCACCAGGGCTGATTTTCATAGCCACGCCCACCACTAGGGCTGATTTTCATAGCCACGCCCATCACCAGGGCTGATTTTCATAGCCACGCCCATCACTAGGGCTGATTTTCATAGCCACGCCCATCACTAGGGCTGATTTTCATGGCCACGCCCATCACCAGGGCTGATTTTCATAGCCACGCCCATCACTAGGGCTGATTTTCATAGCCACGCCCATCACCAGGGCTGATTTTCATCGCCACGCCCACCACTAGGGCTGATTTTCATAGCCACGCCCATCACCAGGGCTGATTTTCATAGCCACGCCCATCACTAGGGCTGATTTTCATAGCCACGCCCATCACTAGGGCTGATTTTCATGGCCACGCCCATCACTAGGGTTGATTTTCATAGCCACGCCCATCACTAGGGCTGATTTTCATAGCCACGCCCACCACTAGGGCTGATTTTCATAGCCACGCCCACCACTAGGGCTGATTTTCATAGCCACGCCCACCACTAGGGCTGATTTTCATAGCCACGCCCACCACCAGGGCTGATTTTCATGGCCACGCCCACCACCAGGGCTGATTTTCATAGCCACGCCCACCACCAGGGCTGATTTTCATAGCCACGCCCACCACCAGGGCTGATTTTCATAGCCACGCCAATCACTAGGGCTGATTTTCATAACCCCGCCCATCACCAGGGCTGATTTTCATAGCCACGCCCGTCACTAGGGCTGATTTTCATAGCCACGCCCATCACTAGGGCTGATTTTCATAGCCACGCCCATCACCAGGGCTGATTTTCATAGCCACGCCCACCACTAGGGCTGATTTTCATAGCCACGCCCATCACCGGGGCTGATTTTCATAGCCACGCCCATCACTAGGGCTGATTTTTCATAGCCACGCCCATCACCAGGGCTGATTTTCATAGCCACGCCCATCACCAGGGCTGATTTTCATAGCCACGCCCGTCACTAGTGCTGATTTTCATAGCCACGCCCATCACCAGGGCTGATTTTCACAGCCACGCCCATCACCAGGGCTGATTTTCACAGCCACGCCCACCACCAGGGCTGATTTTCATAGCCACGCCCACCACCAGGGCTGATTTTCATAGCCACGCCCACCACTAGGGCTGATTTTCGGGGTGGGGCTTCTATCGCACACATGCTAGAGATCCTGCCAACGGCAGTTTTCGCTGCACTGTTGCTTCCGTGAGCACAGACAGAGAAACAATGGGGTCCGCCTGCTGCCTGGCTCGTGGACGTCTGTGAGACCAGAACAAGTTTACAAATTAAATCCCAGCCAGCAAGAAACCCGTCCTTGGAGTCACATTTTCCAGTCTGGGCCACAGGGAGTGGTTCCAGCTCAGGGTCTGTGTCTCACGCCTGCCATTCCAGCACTCTGGGAGGCCGAGGAGGGAGGATCGCATGAGGCCAGGAGTTCAATACCAGCCTGGGCAACATAGCAAGACCCTATCTCTACAGAAATAAATACATTGATTAATTAAAATAAATAAAATGTTAAAAATCATCTAAAGGCCGGGTGCTGAGGCTCACACCTGTCATCCCAGCACTCTGGGAGGCCGAGGAGGGAGGATCGCTTGAGGCCAGGAGTTCAATGCCAGCCTGGGCAACATAGCAAGACCCTATCTCTACAGAAATAAATACATTGATTAAAATAAATAAAATTTTAAAACCCATCTAAAGTCCAGGCATGGTGGTTCACGTCTATCATCCCAGCACTCTGGAGGCCGAGGTAGGAGGATCGCTTGAGGCCAGGAGTTCAATGCCGGCCTGGGCAACATAGCAAGACCCTATCTCTACAAAATTAAATAGATTGATTAATTAAAATAAATAAAATTTTAAGGTCCATCTAAAGGCCAGGTGCTGTGTCTCACGCCTGTAATCCCAGCACTCTGGGAGGCCGAGGTAGGAGGATCGCTTGAAGCCAGGAGTTTAATGCCAGCCTGGGCAACATAGCAAGACCCTATCTTTACAGAAATAAATACATAGATTAAAATAAATAAAATTTTAAAACCCATCTAAAGTCCAGGCACGGCAGCTCACGCCTGTCATCCCAGCACTCTGGGAGGCCGAGGTAGGAGGATCGCTTGAGGCCAGGAGTTCAATGCCGGCCTGGGCAACATAGCAAGACCCTATAATTACAGAAATAAATAGATTGATTAATTAAAATAAATAAAATTTTAAAAGCCAGGCGCGGTGGCTCACGCCTGTCATCTCAGCACTCTGGGAGGCCGAGGCGGGAGGATCGCTCGAGGCCAGGAGTCTGAGACCAGCCTGAGCAAGAGCGCGATGCCGAGTCCACTAAAAACAGAAAAAATGAGCCAGGTTTGGTGGTGTGCACCTACCTGGAGTCCCAGCAACTCGGGAGGAGGCTGAGGCGGGAGGATCGCTTGAGCCCTGGAGCTGGAGGCTGCTGTGAGCCGTGATGACGCCATGGCTCTCCGGCCTGGACGAGACACTGTGTCTCTAAAAAAAAAAAAAAAGAAAATGATCCACGCGGAAAATGCGTTTCTGAACACGCAGCAACCGGTATCATTTCACCCAAACGCCAGAGGAACACGTTTAGTGTGTTTGGGGAAAATCCCAGGACGGTATAGAGAAACCACCACCACCCCTAAACTGACGGGATGCACGGGGTGGGTGGGGGACCCAAGAACGCCCCACACGAATCCAGCCGGGTGGGTGACAAGAGTTTCCTAGGGGTTATTTGCGCGGGGTCCTCACGCCTGCGTAGGAGTTCGCCGGAGACGGAAATCCGCACTCCCGGCTGTTTGTTGAGCATCTGCAGACCGTGCAACCCAGGCACGCACAGCGCCGCCCTCTAAGCGTGGACTTGAACTCGAGGAAGAACTGAGGCACGAAGGAGAGAGCCCCCAAACCACAGGGACGCGTCCCCGCCCCGAGCCGGTCCCGGGCTCTTGGCTCAGCAGGGAGCCGAGTCCCGCTTGGCTTTAACGGCTTCGCATCTCCCTGCTGAGGCTCCGCAAGACTTTGCGTTCAATGAAGAGTGAACGCGTCAGAAACGGAAGCCAACGCCGGCAGAACGTGGGCGTCTCTCGTGGGCCCCGCGGCCTCGGGACCGGGAGCCAACCCCACAGATGAGCCTCGGGCCGCGGCCGGCCCACGCCATGCCCGGCCTGCTCTGCGGTCGGCTGTGCCTGCGACGGCCCGGCTTGTCGGGGGAAACGGGGCGGTTTTTGCCTTGACGGGAAAGGACAACGCCCACTGCGCCTCTCTCCTCTCTCTGTCTCTGGGTCTCCTTTGTGTGTCTCTGTCTCTCTCTATGTCTCTCTCTGTGTCTCTCTGTCTCTGTACCTTTCTCGGTCTCTCTTTCTGTCTCTCTATCTCTCTCTGTCTCTCTCTGTCTCTCTTTCTGTCTCTGTCTCTCTCTGTCTCTCTCAACCTTGGTCTCTCTCTCTCTGTCCCTCTCTCTGTTTCTCTCTGTCTCTCTGTGTCTCTCTGTGTCTCTCTCTGTCTCTCTCTGTGTCTCTCTCTGTCTCTGTGTCTCTCTGTGTCTCTCTCTGTCTCTGTCTGTGTCTCTCTCTCTGTCTCTCTGTGTCTCTCTGTGTCTCTCTGTGTCTCTCTCTGTGTCTCTCTTTCTGTCTCTCTACCTCTCTCTGTCTCTCTCTGTCTCTCTTTCTGTCTCTCTCTGTCTCTCTCTCTCTGTTTCTCTCTGTCTCTCTGTGTCTCTCTGTGTCTCTCTCTGTCTCTCTCTGTGTCTCTCTCTCTGTCTCTCTGTGTCTCTCTCTGTGTCTCTCTTTCTGTCTCTCTATCTCTCTCTGTCTCTCTCTGTCTCTCTGTCTCTCTCTGTCTCTCTCAACCTTGGTCTCTCTCTGTCTCTCTCTGTGTCTCTCTCTCTGTCTCTCTGTGTCTCTCTCTCTGTCTCTCTTTTGTCTCTCTCTGTCTCTGTCTCTCTGTCTCTCTCAACCTTGGTCTCTCTCTCTCTGTCCCTCTATCTGTCTCTCTCTGTGTCTCTCTCTGTCTCTCTTTCTGTCTCTCTGTTTCTCTCTGTTTCTCTCTGTCTCTCTCTGTGTCTCTCTCTGTCTCTGTCTCTGTCTCTCTCTCTGTCTCTCTCTGTCTGTCTCTCTCTGTGTGTCTCTCTCTGTCTCTCTGTGTGTCTCTCTCTCTCGACCTTGGTCTCTTTCTCTGTCTCTCTCTCTCTGTGTCTCTCTCAACCTTGATCTCTCCCTCTCTCTGTCTCTCTCTCTCGACCTTGGTCTCTCTGTCTCTCTCTCTCTCTATGTTTCTCTCTCCCCCCTCTGTCTCTGTCTCTCCCTCTCTCTCTGTACGTCTCTCTCTGTCTCTCTCTGTCTCTGTCTCTCCCTCTCTCTCTCTGTACGTCTCTCTCTCTGTCTCTCTCTATCTCTGTCTCTCCCTCTCTCTCTGTCTCTCCCCCCCCGTCTCTGTCTCCGCACAATCTCACCCCCTGCACTCGCCGCGACCCCTAACCCAGGGGACGCCCCTGTTCCACCCGGCCCGGCAGGCGGCCCCTCAAAACTGCCCGTGTCCACGTCCCGCAGCCCGCAAGGCTCCTCGGCCCCAGACTCGACCTCCCCAAACGCAGGGACGCCCTTCCCGCCGCTTCCTGGGGTGCACGCAATGGACACGCCCGTGAACACGCAGAGAAAACACACACACACACACACACACAGCGTAAGAACGAAAAGCCGAGGGGAATCGACCTGGAATCACGCTTCAGAACACGCGGGCTCAGTTTCCGCCTTACGTAGAAATATCTTGTGGGTGCCCAACGGTTTTGCCCAAATTGACTCCGTGCAATAATATGGACCCATTTTTCTAAAAGCTTTTTTGAGACGGAGTCTCGCTCTGTTGCCCAGGCTAGAGTGAGTGCCGTGGCGTCAGCCTCGCTCACAGCAACCTCCGACTCCTGGGCTCAAGCGATCCTCCTGCCTCAGCCTCCCGAGTAGCTGGGACTACAGGCGTGCGCCACCACGCCCGGCTCATTTTTTCTATATATATATATATTAGTTATCCAATTGATTTCTTTCAATTTATAGTAGAGACGGGGTCTCGCTCTTGCTCAGGCTGGTTTCGAACTCCTGACCTTGAGCAATCCGCCCACCTCGGCCTCCCAGAGTGCTGGGATTACAGGCGTGAGCCACCGCGCCCGGCCATGAACCCATGTTTTTAAGAGAGCTAAGATTTTAGAAATTGGGTTCAAGCTGACATACGAACGCTAAATTGCAACTGGTGTTGTCATAAACAAACTTGTCAGAATGACGATTCAGCCCAATTGAACGCAGATTTACCATTTCCATGCTCTGTGGGAGGGGCGGCAGTTTATTCGTGTGATCAATAAACCGATACAAGGCCGGGCGCGGCGGCTCACGCCTGCAATCCCAGCACTCTGGGAGGCCAAGGCGGGAGGATCGCTCGAGGTCAGGAGTTCGAAACCAGCCTGAGCAAGAGCGAGACCCTGTCTCTACTATAAAAATAGAAAGAAATTAATTGGCCAACTAATATATATAGAAAAAATGAGCCGGGCATGGTGGCGCATGCCTGTAGTCCCAGCTACTCGGGAGGCTGAGGCAGGAGGATCGCTTGAGCCCAGGAGTCTGAGGTTGCTGTGAGCTGGGCTGATGCCACGGCACTCTAGCCCGGGCAACAGAGCGAGACTCTGTCTAAAAAAAAATAAATAAACAAACAAACAAACAAACCACTGCAAACCCACACAACGCATGCTTGTTTTATATTTATCCTCGGGCACAAAAAAAAAAAATCTACCTGTTTTTTTTCTTTTCTTTTTTATCTGAAGCCAAAACGATTAAACCAGCCTGATTAAACCGTTCAAAAACCCACGGCACCAATGTCAACCTGCATTCCTGACAGGATCCTGAGCTTGCAATTTCTGCAAAAAAAGATAAAATAAAATAAAAAACGACGTTTTTAACGCAGGCCACGTGGAGCCAGCAGAAGTCCCCTGGCCGAGCGGCCTGTGATCTCGGGGAACGTTGTTAGATCTACACGTGCGCGCTCCTGCGTCCCTGGGAGCCAATGAAAACATCACCGCTTTCCCGTCGGAGATGTAATAATCTAATTTATTGATGCCCGCCAGGTGTCGCCAATATTTCATGCTCACGAGACTGGAGAGAGAGAAGCAATGAGCAACACAGGCACTCGGAGCTCCCAGCTCTGCGTGTGCAACAGCCCCAGCCCTGCATCCAACACAGAGCTCTGCGTGTGCAACCACCTCGGCCCTGCATCTAACACAGAGCTCTGCGTGTGCAACCACCCCGGCCCTGCATCCAACACAGAGCTCTGCGTGTGCAACAACCCCGGCCCTGCATCCAACACAGAGCTCTGCGTGTGCAACAACCCGGCCCTGAATCCAACACAGAGCTCTGCGTGTGCAACAACCCCAGCCCTGCATCCAACACAGAGCTCTGCGTGTGCAACAACCCCAGCCCTGCATCCAACACAGAGCTCTGAGTGTGCAACAACCCCGGCCCTGCATCCTACACAGAGCTCTGCGTGTGCAACAACCCCGGCCCTGCATCCTACACAGAGCTCTGCATGTGCAACAACCCCGGCCCTGCATCCAACACAGAGCTCTGAGTGTGCAACAACCCCGGCCCTGCATCCAACACAGAGCTCTGCATGTGCAACAACCCTGGCCCTGCATCCTACACAGAGCTCTGCGTGTGCAACAACCCGGCCCTGAATCCAACACAGAGCTCTGCGTGTGCAACAACCCCAGCCCTGCATCCAACACAGAGCTCTGCGTGTGCAACAACCCCAGCCCTGCATCCAACACAGAGCTCTGAGTGTGCAACAACCCCGGCCCTGCATCCTACACAGAGCTCTGCGTGTGCAACAACCCTGGCCCTGCATCCTACACAGAGCTCTGCATGTGCAACAACCCCGGCCCTGCATCCAACACAGAGCTCTGAGTGTGCAACAACCCCGGCCCTGCATCCAACACAGAGCTCTGCATGTGCAACAACCCTGGCCCTGCATCCTACACAGAGCTCTGTGTGTGCAACAACCCCAGCCCTGCATCCTACAGAGAGCTCTGCGTGTGCAACAACCCTGGCCCTGCATCCTACACAGAGCTCTGCGTGTACAACAACCCCAGCCCTGCATCCAACACAGAGCTCTGCGTGTGCAACAACCCTGGCCCTGCATCCTACACAGAGCTCTGCGTGTGCAACAACCCCAGCCCTGCATCCTACACAGAGCTCTGCATGTGCAACAACCCCGGCCGTGCATACAAAACAAAACCTGGAGACGCAATACCCCGCCCCGGAAGCCCGACCGGAGGCACCTATTTCTCCGTCCAAACTGCACCCGCGGATCCAACACCCGGCGAACCGATGGGAAGACCAGCAAGCCAGGTTCTGCGTCCCCCAGCCCAGCCAAGGAAACCTCTCCTTTAGAGATCCCCAGATATTCACTCACCGCTTGAACCAGATTTTCAGCTGCTGCCACCGGCAGGCGCACGGTTTATCGGCCTGGTGCAAACCAAAAAAAAAAGGAAAAAAACAAAATGAAGGGAAAGGCACCCAAAACTATTTTTAACCACTCCGGGACGAGCGCCGACAGCCACAGATAAACACGCGCGGCGACTCTACCCCACAGCCCTGACGTGGCTTTTCTAAGTTTTCATTCACCTAAAATGACACTGTGAACATTTAAAGATGACGCAGTGGCCGGGCGCAGGGGCGGCTCACGCCTGTCACCCCAGCGCTCTGGGAGGCCGAGGCGGGAGGATCGCTCGAGGTCGGGAGTTCGAGACCAGCCTGAGCAAGAGCGAGACCCCCGCGTCTCCACTTAAAAAAAAAAAAAAAAAAACAGAAAGAAATTAAACGACCGACTAAAAATACATACACACACAAAAAAAATGAGCCGGGCCTTGGTCCAGGTGCACGCCCGTCGTCAGAGCTACTCGGGAGGAGGCCGAGGCCGGAAGATCGCTCGAGCCCGGGAGTCTGCGGCTCTCTGCCTGTGGCGGGTCATGTCCCTTGCACACGGGTTAGTACACGGCGTCTGGGAAGTCCGGTCACGTGTGAACGCAGAGCCCGGCTGAGGCCCCGCCTGGGTGCTCCTCACCCCCACGCGGCACTAAAAAAAAAAAGTGTGTTTTGTCCATTCCTTTTTTTTTTTTTTTTTTTTTTTTTGCAGCATTTCTGAGCTTCCAGACAGGCTTCCGAGCCCGGCAAAGGGTCCTCAAGCTGCACTCCGAGAGCCGCCGGTCTGGGCCGTGCAGCGTGCACACGGAAGCTCACACGGCTGCCCACGTGTCCACGCCCCGGCTACCCGCCCCGTCCGTCCGGGGTCCCCGCCTTGGGATTCTCTGGTCCCAGGTGGTCTGACACAGGCGGCGTCGCAAGCAGCAAGCCCGGTGCCCAGAGGCTCAGCCGTCGCCCTCAGATTCCCACCGCACGTCGGAGCACGGAGCCGTGTGCAAATGTCCTGGGGCCTCTCCCGTCTTGGCCCCAGACGCGGCGTCGGCTGTTCTCCGGTCCAGGGTGAGGATTCTGCACCTGTGGGCTGCAGGTTTATCGCTCAGCTGGGGCTGGGACTACGTGTGCTTCCCCCGAAAACAAGGCGGGCTCTTATGTTTATTGTTCCTCAAGAAGACACCCCAAAGCTCATTTTCGGGGGATGCATTATTATTATTATTATTTTTAGGTACGGTGCAACCGTCTACCTTGATTCAAACAAAGTGAAGTCGTCTTCTTCTGGGACGTCATCCTCACTCTCCAGACCCCGAATCCCATCCTGAATGTCTCGAGACTCTGTTTCCTTTAGAGCCACCGGCCCCAATCTCTCCTGTGGAGCACTAGAGCTCTCACGGGGCGGATGAGAAGGGCTGCTCGTGTTCTTGCCCGCTCCGCGACGACACGCACGGGTTGTGCAGACGCGCTGCGCAGCCACGCCCGTCACTAGGGCTGATTTTCATAGCCACGCCCATCACTAGGGCTGATTTTCATAGCCACGCCCACCACTAGGGCTGATTTTCATAGCCACGCCCATCACTAGGGCTGATTTTCATAGCCACGCCCATCACTAGGGCTGATTTTCATAGCCACGCCCATCATGAGGGCTCATTTCCATAGCCACACCCATCACGAGGGCTCATTTCCATAGCCACGCCCACCACTAGGGCTGATTTTCATAGCCACGCCCATCACTAGGGCTGATTTTCATAGCCACGCCCATCACTAGGGCTGATTTTCATAGCCACGGCCATCACTAGGGCTGATTTTCAGGGTGGGACTTCTATGGTGCACATGCTTAGACATCCTGCTAGGGCTTGTTTTGTGGGTAGGTCTCATTTTGGGGGAAACGTGTAAAGTTCCCCAAATCCAGGTCCAGAGCCGCTGGGCCTCTCCGGGTTGGCTCTCTGCCGGCCCGAAAGAGGGGGACCCTACGAACCCCAACCCGGCGGGAACTTCCCCTGCAGAGAGCTCTCCAAGAGGTAACCCACCTAACCCTAACCTAACCCTAACACTAACCCTAACCCTAACCTGCCCACGGGCCGCAACAGGTGTCCGGGCTGACCAGCCTCTGAAGGTGGCACCGAGACACCCCACCCGGCTACTCCGGGGACCCCACATAGAAAGATTCCTTCCCGTCAGCCCCGAACTGCACCCCAAAGCTCAGGCACAAACTCCAGGGGCCTGAAGGGAGCCCAAGGCGGGAGTCGACCCCCCGGGACGCCCCACCACTGAGAAACCTCCAGCCTCAGTCTCCGCCTCGGGGCCAGGGCGGAGAGACCTGCCTTCCCGAGAAGCACCTCCGAGACCGACAAAGGTTTTTAAATGCGCAGTTCCGTGTTCTCAGTTCGTTCCCCATTGTCGTGCGGCCAGCACCTCGATTCATCCACCCCCAGAAATTCACCCTCTAAAACCGAAACTCTTCAACGACAACTCCCCGCCCGGCTCCGTTGGGATTTGAGGGCCCCGGGAACCTCACGGAAGTGGGATCGTGCAGTTGTGTCCCGTTGAGCCTGGCCCATTATTTCACGGAGCATCAAGCCCCCAAGGTTCACGTGTGTTGTATGGAGCAGGTGTCGGGGGTCCCTTCCTTTTCAGGGGTGCGTACTATGCCGCTGTTAAGGCTGACCGTGTGCTGTTCACGCACCCGTCCATCCGAGGATGCCTGTGTTGTTCGATGCGCCTTATTTCTAAGTCGCTGTATTTGCACGCTCTATTTGTCGCTCTATTTGTCTCTCAAAGCTGCCTCCACCGGCGTGCTTTTGACCACGCGCCTTTCCGGGCGCAGTCAGAATTAAACACGACCAGGACAACGTTGGAACTCCCCGTCCACAGGTCTCATCTGCGGACAGACCACATACGGATCCCGTCTCCACGCTGTTTTCCCGTCAGCTTAATGCTGTTCCAAGCCCACCTTTAACACACCGACCGCCGCGTGAGTTGTATTTAACTCACGCTCGTTTTGAGCCCGGGGCCTCGCGAAGCATATGTAACTCACACGTGTCTTCCCCCTTGGGAGTTGCTCAAACTGTTTTTCAAGTCGCACGTAACTCACGCACAGAGAACAATTAAAGAAAAACAAACTTTTCCTTGAATTAGAAAGGATCGATTTCCAAGTTTTTCATTCTATTTTCATCACAGAACACAATGGCCCCAAGGACAAAAACATAATTTTTTTTTTTTTTTATAGTGTGGCCGTCCGAGTGTTACACGGGGTCTGACGACCACAGGTAGGTCCTGGACGATCACGGCATCTTATCCTGGTGCACAGAGACAGCAAAGCCACATCCAGTTTCCGGAACATTCCGCCGAGTTGGTCTGACTCGGACAGTGGAAGAACCGGGTCTGTGCAAACCCATCAGGAAACCCGGATTTCACAGCAGGGATACGGTTGGGCCCACAGAAAAGGGGCGAGAGGGGAGAATCACAGGAGGGACTCTTGTGGATTTTTGCACACACTTAAACAACTTATGCAAAAATAAACAAATACATAAGAGTTCCTCGAAGACACGCCGACAGGCCGATGAGGCCCGCGTGAGGAGCGGCGTTTGCGGGTCACAAGCGGGACGCCCGGGGGGTCCCCCAGACTCCAAGTTCAGGCCACCCCGACCCGCCTGGAGGCTCCCCGACCTCGCTTGGTGAGTCCCGGACAGCCTCCAACGGGGCCCAGGAAGCCGATTTCTTCCCAGGACTCCGGGTGCGAGCGGGAGAAGGCTGGCAGTTAACGAGGTATGGAAATCCGTTTGTCGGGGCGGCTGGTTTTAATCTGATGCCCTAGATTGTCCCTAAGGCCGGGCAGCTCGTGCTGGGTGGAGGAGAGCCCGAAAAGTCGCAGAAGGAAGGCGTGGTCTTGTTAAGAAGACCCCTCAGACTTTCCGACTTCGGTTCTGCATTAATCGGTCAGCGTCTACACGGCAGGGTGAGCACAGGGGGGAGGGAGGGGCCCACCGGGATTTGGGATGAACTCAGAACAAAAAACCACAGGGAAGTCAGAGACAAGAGAGAACAGGGGTGAAGGGATGAGGATTCCCGACTCTACAAACCCAATTCCGTGGGTTATACCGCCATCGTGTGTCCACAGGCGAACCAGCAACGATAAACAGGCCAGGGATGGCCAGGCAGTGTTGTCATTAGTTACAGTGTAATTGGGTGCTCTCCAGTCTCTGGAGGGGCCGTCCCATCTCTGGAGGGGCCGTCCTGTCTCTGGAGGGGCTGTCCTGTCTCTGGAGGGGCCGTCCTGTCTCTGGGGGGGCTGTGCCGTCTCTGGAGGAGCCGACGCGTCTCTGGAGGGGCTGTCCCGTCTCTGGAGGGGCTGTCTTGTCTCTGGAGGGGCTGTCTTGTCTCTGGAGGGGCTGTCCTGTCTCTGGAGGGGCTGCCCGTCTCTGGAGGGGCTGTCCTGTCTCTGGAGGGGCCGTCCCGTCTCTGGAGGGGCCGTCCCGTCTCTGGAGGGGCCGTCCAGTCTCTGGAGGGGCGGTCCCGTCTCTGGAGGGGCTGTCCCGTCTCTGGAGGGGCTGTCCCGTCTCTGGAGGGGCGGTCCCGTCTCTGGAGGGGCTGTCCCGTATCTGGAGGGGCCGTCCCGTCTCTGGAGGGGCCGTCCCGTCTCTGGAGGGGCCGTCCCGTCTCTGGAGGGGCCGTCCTGTCTCTGGAGGGGCCGTCCCGTCTCTGGAGGGGCTGTCCCGTCTCTGGAGGGGCCGTCCGATCTCTGGAGGGGCCGTCCTGTCTCTGGAGGGGCTGTCCCGTCTCTGGAGGGGCTGTCCTGTCTCTGGAGGGGCCGTCCCGTCCCTGGAGGGGCTGTCCTGTCTCTGGAGGGGCCGTCCCGTCTCTGGAGGGCCCGTCCCGTCCCTGGAGGGGCTGTCCTGTCTCTGGAGGGGCTGTCCTGTCTCTGGAGGGGCCGTCCCGTCTCTGGAGGGGCTGTCCCGTCTCTGGAGGGGCCGTCCGATCTCTGGAGGGGCCGTCCCGTCTCTGGAGGGGCCGTCCCGTCTCTGGAGGGGCCGTCCAGTCCCTGGAGGGGCTGTCCTGTCTCTGGAGGGGCTGTCCTGTTTCTGGAGGGGCCGTCCCGTCTCTGGAGGGGCTGTCCGTCTCTCGAGGGGCTGTCCCGTCTCTGGAGGGGCCGTCCCGTCTCTGGAGGGGCTGTCCCGTCTCTGGAGGGGCCGTCCCGTCTCTGGAGGGGCCGTCCCGTCTCTGGAGGGGCCGTCCTGTCTCTAGAGGGGCCGTCCTGTCTCTGGAGGGGCTGTCCCGTCTCTGGAGGGGCTGTCCCGTCTCTGGAGGGGCCGTCCCATCTCTGGAGGGGCCGTCCTGTCTCTAGAGGGGCCGTCCTGTCTCTGGAGGGGCTGTCCCGTCTCTGGAGGGGCTGTCCCGTCTCTAGAGGGGCCGTCCTGTCTCTGGAGGGGCTGTCGCGTCTCTGGAGGGGCCGTCCCGTCTCTGGAGGGGCTGTCCTGTCTCTGGAGGGGCTGTCCGGTCTCTGGAGGGGCCGTCCCGTCTCTAGAGGGGCCGTCCCGTCTCTGGAGGGGCCGTCCCATCTCTGGAGGGGCCGTCCTGTCTCTGGAGGGGCCGTCCTGTCTCTGGAGGGGCCGTCCCGTCTCTGGAGGGGCCGTCCTGTCTCTGGAGGGGCCGTCCCGTCTCTGGAGGGGCCGTCCTGTCTCTGGAGGGGCTGTCCCGTCTCTGGGGGGGCTGTCCCGTCTCTGGAGGGGCTGTCCCCTCTCTGGAGGGGCTGTCCCGTCTCTGGAGGGGCCGTCCTGTCTCTGGAGGGGCTGTCCCGTCTCTGGAGGGGCCGTCCTGTCTCTGGAGGGGCTGTCCTGTCTCTGGAGGGGCTGTCCCGTCTCTGGAGGGGCTGTCCCGTCTCTGGGGGGGCTGTCCCGTCTCTGGAGGGGCTGTCCCGTCTCTGGGGGGGCTGTCCCGTCTCTGGAGGGGCCGTCCTGTCTCTGGGGGGGCCGTCCCGTCTCTGGGGGGGCCGTCCCGTCTCTGGAGGGGCTGTCCCGTCTCTGGAGGGGCTGTCCCGTCTCTGGAGGGGCCGTCCCGTCTCTGGGGGGGCCGTCCCGTCTCTGGAGGGGCTGTCCCGTCTCTGGAGGGGCTGTCCCGTCTCTGGAGGGGCCGTCCTGTCTCTGGGGGGGCCGTCCTGTCTCTGGGGGGGCCGTCCCGTCTCTGGAGGGGCTGTCCCGTCTCTGGAGGGGCTGTCCCGTCTCTGGAGGGGCTGTCCTGTCTCTGGAGGGGCCGTCCCGTCTCTGGAGGGGCTGTCCCGTCTCTGGAGGGGCCGTCCTGTCTCTGGGGGGGCTGTCCTGTCTCTGGAGGGGCTGTCCCGTCTCTGGAGGGGCTGTCCCGTCTCTGGAGGGGCTGTCCTGTCTCTGGAGGGGCCGTCCCGTCTCTGGAGGGGCTGTCCCGTCTCTGGAGGGGCCGTCCCGTCTCTGGAGGGGCTGTCCCGTCTCTGGAGGGGCCGTCCTGTCTCTGGGGGGGCCGTCCCGTCTCTGGAGGGGCTGTCCCGTCTCTGGAGGGGCTGTCCTGTCTCTGGGGGGGCTGTCCTGTCTCTGGAGGGGCCGTCCCGTCTCTGGAGGGCCCGTCCCGTCTCTGGAGGGGCTGTCCTGTCTCTGGAGGGGCCGTCCTGTCTCTGGAGGTGCCGTGCCGTCTCTGGAGGGGTTGTCCTGTCTCTGGAGGGGCTGTCCTGTCTCTGGAGGGCCCGTCCCGTCTCTGGAGGGGCCGTCCCGTCTCTGGAGGGGCCGTCCTGTCTCTGGAGGGGCCGTCCTGTCTCTGGAGGTGCCGTGCCGTCTCTGGAGGGGTTGTCCTGTCTCTGGAGGGGCTGTCCCGTCTCTGGAGGGCCCGTCCCGTCTCTGGAGGGGCTGTCCTGTCTCTGGAGGGGCCGTCCTGTCTCTGGAGGTGCCGTGCCGTCTCTGGAGGGGTTGTCCTGTCTCTGGAGGGGCTGTCCTGTCTCTGGAGGGCCCGTCCCGTCTCTGGAGGGGCCGTCCCGTCTCTGGAGGGGCCGTCCTGTCTCTGGAGGGGCCGTCCTGTCTCTGGAGGTGCCGTGCCGTCTCTGGAGGGGTTGTCCTGTCTCTGGAGGGGCTGTCCTGTCTCTGGAGGGCCCGTCCCGTCTCTGGAGGGGCCGTCCCGTCTCTGGAGGTGCCGTGCCGTCTCTGGAGGGGCCGTCCCGTCTCTGGAGGTGCCGTGCCGTCTCTGGAGGGGACTCATGGGCAGGTGAGATGCAGCTGGGACCTGGGTTGAGCTCTGCAGACACAGAGACTATGATCCAAGTGCCCGCCCTCGCTCCCCGGCTCCCAGTCCCCAGCGTGTTTGCAGGGTTGTGACTTACTGGGGTTCCTGCCAGAATCGAACGTGACGCTACCGAACTGGGACTGAACGCCGGGTTGCAGCCGTTTGAGTCTGTGACTGTGCTTGTTCCACAGCAGGGGCTGGGCACACAGTGGGCGGGACACCCGGCAAGGTCACACAGCTGACGAATAGGAGAGCTGTATTCAGAGAAGGAAGGAAGGAAGTAGGGAGGGAGGGAGAGAGGAGGTGGAGAGGGTCCCTGTGGCTGTCTGATATTCCACCCTGTGGACAGACCACAGTCCCTGCAGTGGGTGTCGGGGCCTGTCCCTTTTCCTGGCTGTGTGATATTCCACCCTGTGGACAGACCACAGTCCCTGCAGTGGGTGTCGGGGCTGTCCCTTTTCCTGGCTGTCTGATATTCCACCCTGTGGACAGACCACAGTCCCTGCAGTGGGTGTCGGGGCCTGTCCCTTTTCCTGGCTGTGTGATATTCCACCCTGTGGACAGACCGCAGTCCCTGCAGTGGGTGTCGGGGCCTGTCCCTTTTCCTGGCTGTGTGATATTCCACCCTGTGGACAGACCACAGTCCCTGCAGTGGGAGTCGGGCCTGTTCCTTTTCCTGGCTGTGTGATATTCCACCCTGTGGACAGACCGCAGTCCCTGCAGTGGGTGTCAGGGCCTGTCCCTTTTCCTGGCTGTGTGATATTCCACCCTGTGGACAGACCACAGTCCCTGCAGTGGGAGTCGGGGCCTGTCCCTTTTCCTGGCTGTGTGATATTCCACCCTGTGGACAGACCGCAGTCCCTGCAGTGGGTGTCGGGGCCTGTCCCTTTTCCTGGCTGTGTGATATTCCACCCTGTGGACAGACCACAGTCCCTGCAGTGGGAGTCGAGCCTGTTCCTTTTCCTGGCTGTGTGATATTCCACCCTGTGGACAGACCACAGTCCCTGCAGTGGGAGTCGGGCCTGTTCCTTTTCCTGGCTGTGTGATATTCCACCCTGTGGACAGACCGCAGTCCCTGCAGTGGGTGTCGGGCCTGTCCCTCTTCCTGGCTGTGTGATATTCCACCCTGTGGACAGACCACAGTCCCTGCAGTGGGAGTCGGGGCCTGTCCCTTTTCCTGGCTGTGTGATATTCCACCCTGTGGACAGACCGCAGTCCCTGCAGTGGGTGTCGGGGCCTGTCCCTTTTCCTGGCTGTGTGATATTCCACCCTGTGGACAGACCACAGTCCCTGCAGTGGGAGTCGAGCCTGTTCCTTTTCCTGGCTGTGTGATATTCCACCCTGTGGACAGACCACAGTCCCTGCAGTGGGAGTCGGGCCTGTCCCTTTTCCTGGCTATGTGATATTCCACCCTGTGGACAGACCACAGTCCCTGCAGTGGGTGTCGGGGCTGTCCCTTTTCCTGGCTGTCTGACATTCCACCCTGTGGACAGACCACAGTCCCTGCAGTGGGTGTCGGGGCCTGTCCCTTTTCCTGGCTCTGTGATATTCCACCCTGTGGACAGACCACAGTCCCTGCAGTGGGTGTCGGGTCTGTCCCTGTTCCTGGCTGTGTGATATTCCACCCTGTGGACAGACCACAGTCCCTGCAGTGGGTGTCGGTGCCTGTCCCTTTTCCTGGCTGTGTGATATTCCACCCTGTGGACAGACCACAGTCCCTGCAGTGGGTGTCAGGGCCTGTCCCTTTTCCTGGCTGTCTGATATTCCACCCTGTGGACAGACCACAGTCCCTGCAGTGGGTGTCGGGGCCTGTCCCTTTTCCTGGCTATGTGATATTCCACCCTGTGGACAGACCACAGTCCCTGCAGTGGGTGTCGGGGCCTGTCCCTTTTCCTGGCTGTCTGATATTCCACCCTGTGGACAGACCACAGTCCCTGCAGTGGGAGTCGGGGCCTGTCCCTTTTCCTGGCTGTCTGATATTCCACCCTGTGGACAGACCACAGTCCCTGCAGTGGGTGTCGGGGCCTGTCCCTTTTCCTGGCTGTCTGATATTCCACCCTGTGGACAGACCACAGTCCCTGCAGTGGGTGTCGGGGCCTGTCCCTTTTCCTGGCTGTCTGATATTCCACCCAGTGGACAGACCACAGTCCCTGCAGTGGGTGTCGGGGCCTGTCCCTTTTCCTGGCTGTCTGATATTCCACCCTGTGGACAGACCACAGTCCCTGCAGTGGGTGTCGGGGCCTGTCCCTTTTCCTGGCTGTCTGATATTCCACCCTGTGGACAGACCGCAGTCCCTGCAGTGGGTGTCGGGCCTGTCCCTTTTCCTGGCTGTCTGATATTCCACCCTGTGGACAGACCACAGTCCCTGCAGTGGGTGTCGGGCCTGTCCCTTTTCCTGGCTGTGTGATATTCCACCCTGTGGACAGACCACAGTCCCTGCAGTGGGTGTCGGGGCCTGTCCCTTTTCCTGGCTGTCTGATATTCCACCCTGTGGACAGACCACAGTCCCTGCAGTGGGTGTCGGGGCCTGTCCCTTTTCCTGGCTGTCTGATATTCCACCCAGTGGACAGACCACAGTCCCTGCAGTGGGTGTCGGGGCCTGTCCCTTTTCCTGGCTGTCTGATATTCCACCCTGTGGACAGACCACAGTCCCTGCAGTGGGTGTCGGGGCCTGTCCCTTTTCCTGGCTGTCTGATATTCCACCCTGTGGACAGACCACAGTCCCTGCAGTGGGTGTCGGGGCCTGTCCCTTTTCCTGGCTGTCTGATATTCCACCCAGTGGACAGACCACAGTCCCTGCAGTGGGTGTCGGGGCCTGTCCCTTTTCCTGGCTGTCTGATATTCCACCCTGTGGACAGACCACAGTCCCTGCAGTGGGTGTCGGGGCCTGTCCCTTTTCCTGGCTGTCTGATATTCCACCCTGTGGACAGACCACAGTCCCTGCAGTGGGTGTCGGGGCCTGTCCCTTTTCCTGGCTGTGTGATATTCCACCCTGTGGACAGACCACAGTCCCTGCAGTGGGTGTCAGGGCCTGTCCCTTTTCCTGGCTGTGTGATATTCCACCCTGTGGACAGACCGCAGTCCCTGCAGTGGGTGTCGGGGCCTGTCCCTTTTCCTGGCTGTGTGATATTCCACCCTGTGGACAGACCACAGTCCCTGCAGTGGGAGTCGGGCCTGTTCCTTTTCCTGGCTGTGTGATATTCCACCCTGTGGACAGACCACAGTCCCTGCAGTGGGTGTCGGGCCTGTCCCTTTTCCTGGCTGTCTGATATTCCACCCAGTGGACAGACCACAGTCCCTGCAGTGGGAGTCGGGGCCTGTCCCTTTTCCTGGCTGTGTGATATTCCACCCTGTGGACAGACCACAGTCCCTGCAGTGGGTGTCGGGCCTGTCCCTTTTCCCGGCTGTCTGATATTCCACCCTGTGGACAGACCACAGTCCCTGCAGTGGGTGTCGGGGCCTGTCCCTTTTCCTGGCTGTCTGATATTCCACCCAGTGGACAGACCACAGTCCCTGCAGTAGGTGTCGGGGCCTGTCCCTTTTCCTGACTGTCTGATATTCCACCCTGTGGACAGACCACAGTCCCTGCAGTGGGAGTCGGGGCCTGTCCCTTTTCCTGGCTGTATGATATTCCACCCTGTGGACAGACCACAGTCCCTGCAGTGGGTGTCGGGGCCTGTCCCTTTTCCTGGCTGTGTGATATTCCACTCTGTGGACACACCACAGTCCCTGCAGTGGGTGTCGGGGCCTGTCCCTTTTCCTGGCTGTGTGATATTCCACTCTGTGGACACACCACAGTCCCTGCAGTGGGTGTCGGGCCTGTCCCTTTTCCTGGCTGTGTGATATTCCACCCGGTGGACAGACCACAGTCCCTGCAGTGGGTGTCGGGCCTGTTCCTTTTCCTGGCTGTCTGATATTCCACCCTGTGGACAGACCACAGTCCCCTGCAGTGGGTGTCTGGCCTGATCCTTTTCCTGGCTGTGTGATATTCCACCCTGTGGACAGACCACAGTCCCTGCAGCGGGTGTCGGGGCCTGTCCCTTTTCCTGGCTGTGTGATATTCCACCCTGTGGACAGACCACAGTCCCTGCAGTGGGTGTCGGGGCCTGTCCCTTTTCCTGGCTGTGTGATATTCCACCCTGTGGACAGACCACAGTCCCTGCAGTGGGTGTCGGGGCCTGTCCCTTTTCCTGGCTGTGTGATATTCCACCCTGTGGACAGACCACAGTCCCTGCAGTGGGTGTCGGGCCTGTCCCTTTTCCTGGCTGTCTTATATTCCACCCTGTGGACAGACCACAGTCCCTGCAGTGGGTGTCGGGCCTGTCCCTTTTCCTGGCTGTGTGATATTCCACCCTGTGGACAGACCACAGTCCCTGCAGTGGGTGTCGGGCCTGTCCCTTTTCCTGGCTGTGTGATATTCCACCCTGTGGACAGACCACAGTCCCTGCAGTGGGTGTCGGGGCTGTCCCTTTTCCTGGCTGTGTGATATTCCACCCTGTGGACAGACCACAGTCCCTGCAGTGGGTGTCGGGCCTGTCCCTTTTCCTGGCTGTGTGATATTCCACCCTGTGGACAGACCACAGTCCCTGCAGTGGGTGTCGGGGCCTGTCCCTTTTCCTGGCTGTGTGATATTCCACCCTGTGGACAGACCACAGTCCCTGCAGTGGGTGTCAGGGCCTGTCCCTTTTCCTGGCTGTGTGATATTCCACCCTGTGGACAGACCACAGTCCCTGCAGTGGGTGTCGGGCCTGTCCCTTTTCCTGGCTGTGTGATATTCCACCCTGTGGACAGACCACAGTCCCTGCAGTGGGTGTCGGGCCTGTCCCTTTTCCTGCCTGTGTGATATTCCACCCTGTGGACAGACCACAGTCCCTGCAGTGGGTGTCGGGGCCTGTCCCTTTTCCTGGCTGTGTGATATTCCACCTGTGGACAGACCACAGTCCCTGCAGTGGGTGTCGGGGCCTGTCCCTTTTCCTGGCTGTCTGATATTCCACCCTGTGGACAGACCACAGTCCCTGCAGTGGGTGTCGGGGCTGTCCCTTTTCCTGCCTGTGTGATATTCCACCCTGTGGACAGACCACAGTCCCTGCAGTGGGTGTCAGGGCCTGTCCCTTTTCCTGCCTGTGTGATATTCCACCCTGTGGACAGACCACAGTCCCTGCAGTGGGTGTCAGGGCCTGTCCCTTTTCCTGCCTGTGTGATATTCCACCCTGTGGACAGACCACAGTCCCTGCAGTGGGTGTCGGGGCCTGTCCCTTTTCCTGGCTGTGTGATATTCCACCCAGTGGACAGACCACAGTCCCTGCAGTGGGTGTCGGGGCTGTCCCTTTTCCTGGCTGTCTGATATTCCACCCTGTGGACAGACCACAGTCCCTGCAGTGGGTGTCGGGCCTGTCCCTTTTCCTGGCTGTGTGATATTCCACCCTGTGGACAGACCACAGTCCCTGCAGTGGGTGTCGGGGCTGTCCCTTTTCCTGGCTGTGTGATATTCCACCCTGTGGACAGACCACAGTCCCTGCAGTGGGTGTCAGGGCTGTCCCTTTTCCTGGCTGTCTGATATTCCACCCTGTGGACAGACCACAGTCCCTGCAGTGGGTGTCGGGCCTGTCCCTTTTCCTGGCTGTGTGATATTCCACCCTGTGGACAGACCACAGTCCCTGCAGTGGGTGTCGGGGCTGTCCCTTTTCCTGGCTGTGTGATATTCCACCCTGTGGACAGACCACAGTCCCTGCAGTGGGTGTCGGGGCTGTCCCTTTTCCTGGCTGTCTGATATTCCACCCTGTGCACAGACCACAGTCCCTGCAGTGGGTGTCGGGGCCTGTCCCTTTTCCTGGCTGTCTGATATTCCACCCTGTGCACAGACCACAGTCCCTGCAGTGGGTGTCGGGCCTGTCCCTTTTCCTGGCTGTGTGATATTCCACCCTGTGGACAGACCACAGTCCCTGCAGTGGGTGTCGGGCCTGTCCCTCTTCCTGGCTGTGTGATATTCCACCCTGTGGACAGACCACAGTCCCTGCAGTGGGAGTCGGGGCCTGTCCCTTTTCCTGGCTGTGTGATATTCCACCCTGTGGACAGACCACAGTCCCTGCAGTGGGTGTCGGGGCCTGTCCCTTTTCCTGGCTGTGTGATATTCCACTCTGTGGACACACCACAGTCCCTGCAGTGGGTGTCGGGCCTGTCCCTTTTCCTGGCTGTGTGATATTCCACCCTGTGGACAGACCACAGTCCCTGCAGCGGGTGTCGGGGCCTGTCCCTTTTCCTGGCTGTGTCATATTCCAACCAGTGGACAGACCACAGTCCCTGCAGTGGGTGTCGGGCCTGTCCCTTTTCCTGGCTGTGTGATATTCCACCCTGTGGACAGACCACAGTCCCTGCAGTGGGTGTCGGGCCTGTCCCTTTTCCTGCCTGTGTGATATTCCACCCTGTGGACAGACCACAGTCCCTGCAGTGGGTGTCGGGGCTGTCCCTTTTCCTGGCTGTCTGATATTCCACCCTGTGGACAGACCACAGTCCCTGCAGTGGGTGTCGGGCCTGTCCCTTTTCCTGGCTGTGTGATATTCCACCCTGTGGACAGACCACAGTCCCTGCAGTGGGTGTCGGGGCTGTCCCTTTTCCTGGCTGTGTGATATTCCACCCTGTGGACAGACCACAGTCCCTGCAGTGGGTGTCAGGGCCTGTCCCTTTTCCTGGCTGTGTGATATTCCACCCTGTGGACAGACCACAGTCCCTGCAGTGGGTGTCGGGGCCTGTCCCTTTTCCTGGCTGTGTGATATTCCACCCTGTGGACAGACCACAGTCCCTGCAGTGGGTGTCGGGGCCTGTCCCTTTTCCTGGCTGTGTGATATTCCACCCTGTGGACAGACCACAGTCCCTGCAGTGGGAGTCGGGGCCTGTCCCTTTTCCTGGCTGTGTGATATTCCACCCTGTGGACAGACCACAGTCCCTGCAGTGGGAGTCGGGCCTGTTCCTTTTCCTGGGTGTGTGATATTCCACCCTGTGGACAGACCACAGTCCCTGCAGTGGGAGTCGGGCCTGTCCCTTTTCCTGGCTGTGTGATATTCCACCCTGTGGAGAGACCACAGTCCCTGCAGTGGGTGTCGGGTCTGTCCCTTTTCCTGGCTGTCTGATATTCCACCCTGTGGACAGACCACAGTTCCTGCAGTGGGTGTCAGGGCTGTCCCTTTTCCTGGCTGTGTGATATTCCACCCTGTGGACAGACCACAGTCCCTGCAGTGGGTGTCAGGGCTGTCCCTTTTCCTGGCTGTGTGATATTCCACCCTGTGGACAGACCACAGTCCCTGCAGTGGGTGTCGGGGCCTGTCCTTCTTCCTGGCTGTGTGATATTCCACCCAGTGGACAGACCACAGTCCCTGCAGTGGGTGTCGGGGCTGTCCCTTTTCCTGGCTGTCTGATATTCCACCCTGTGGACAGACCACAGTCCCTGCAGTGGGTGTCGGGGCTGTCCCTTTTCCTGGCTGTGTGATATTCCACCCTGTGGACAGACCACAGTCCCTGCAGTGGGTGTCGGGTCCTGTCCCTCTTCCTGGCTGTGTGATATTCCACCCAGTGGACAGACCACAGTCCCTGCAGTGGGTGTCAGGGCTGTCCCTTTTCCTGGCTGTCTGATATTCCACCCTGTGGACAGACCACAGTCCCTGCAGTGGGTGTCGGGGCTGTCCCTTTTCCTGGCTGTGTGATATTCCACCCAGTGGACAGACCACAGTCCCTGCAGTGGGTGTCGGGGCCTGTCCCTTTTCCTGGCTGTGTGATATTCCACCCTGTGGACAGACCACAGTCCCTGCAGTGGGTGTCGGGCCTGTCCCTTTTCCTGCCTGTGTGATATTCCACCCTGTGGACAGACCACAGTCCCTGCAGTGGGTGTCGGGGCTGTCCCTTTTCCTGGCTGTCTGATATTCCACCCTGTGGACAGACCACAGTCCCTGCAGTGGGTGTCGGGCCTGTCCCTTTTCCTGGCTGTGTGATATTCCACCCTGTGGACAGACCACAGTCCCTGCAGTGGGTGTCGGGGCTGTCCCTTTTCCTGGCTGTCTGATATTCCACCCTGTGGACAGACCACAGTCCCTGCAGTGGGTGTCGGGGCTGTCCCTTTTCCTGGCTGTGTGATATTCCACCCTGTGGACAGACCACAGTCCCTGCAGTGGGTGTCGGGCCTGTCCCTTTTCCTGGCTGTGTGATATTCCACCCTGTGGACAGACCACAGTCCCTGCAGTGGGTGTCGGGCCTGTCCCTTTTCCTGCCTGTGTGATATTCCACCCTGTGGACAGACCACAGTCCCGGCAGTGGGTGTCGGGGCTGTCCCTTTTCCTGGCTGTCTGATATTCCACCCTGTGGACAGACCACAGTCCCTGCAGTGGGTGTCGGGGCTGTCCCTTTTCCTGGCTGTCTGATATTCCACCCTGTGGACAGACCACAGTCCCTGCAGTGGGTGTCGGGCCTGTCCCTTTTCCTGGCTGTGTGATATTCCACCCTGTGGACAGACCACAGTCCCTGCAGTGGGTGTCGGGGCTGTCCCTTTTCCTGGCTGTGTGATATTCCACCCTGTGGACAGACCACAGTCCCTGCAGTGGGTGTCGGGGCTGTCCCTTTTCCTGGCTGTGTGATATTCCACCCTGTGGACAGACCACAGTCCCTGCAGTGGGTGTCGGGCCTGTCCCTTTTCCTGGCTGTGTGATATTCCACCCTGTGGACAGACCACAGTCCCTGCAGTGGGTGTCGGGCCTGTCCCTTTTCCTGCCTGTGTGATATTCCACCCTGTGGACAGACCACAGTCCCGGCAGTGGGTGTCGGGGCTGTCCCTTTTCCTGGCTGTCTGATATTCCACCCTGTGGACAGACCACAGTCCCTGCAGTGGGTGTCGGGCCTGTCCCTTTTCCTGGCTGTGTGATATTCCACCCTGTGGACAGACCACAGTCCCTGCAGTGGGTGTCGGGGCTGTCCCTTTTCCTGGCTGTGTGATATTCCACCCTGTGGACAGACCACAGTCCCTGCAGTGGGTGTCGGGCCTGTCCCTTTTCCTGGCTGTGTGATATTCCACCCTGTGGACAGACCACAGTCCCTGCAGTGGGTGTCAGGGCCTGTCCCTTTTCCTGGCTGTCTGACATTCCACCCTGTGGACAGACCACAGTCCCTGCAGTGGGTGTCGGGGCTGTCCCTTTTCCTGGCTGTGTGATATTCCACCCTGTGGACAGACCACAGTCCCTGCAGTGGGTGTCAGGGCCTGTCCCTTTTCCTGGCTGTGTGATATTCCACCCTGTGGACAGACCACAGTCCCTGCAGTGGGTGTCGGGCCTGTCCCTCTTCCTGGCTGTGTGATATTCCACCCTGTGGACAGACCACAGTCCCTGCAGTGGGTGTCGGGGCCTGTCCCTTTTCCTGGCTGTCTGATATTCCACCCTGTGGACAGACCACAGTCCCTGCAGTGGGTGTCGGGCCTGTCCCTTTTCCTGGCTGTGTGATATTCCACCCTGTGGACAGACCACAGTCCCTGCAGTGGGTGTCGGGCCTGTCCCTTTTCCTGGCTGTGTGATATTCCACCCTGTGGACAGACCACAGTCCCTGCAGTGGGTGTCGGGCCTGTCCCTTTTCCTGGCTGTGTGATATTCCACCCTGTGGACAGACCACAGTCCCTGCAGTGGGTGTCGGGGCCTGTCCCTCTTCCTGGCTGTGTGATATTCCACCCTGTGGACAGACCACAGTCCCTGCAGTGGGTGTCGGGTCTGTCCCTTTTCCTGTCTGTCTGATATTCCACCCTGTGGACAGACCACAGTCCCTGCAGTGGGTGTCGGGGCCTGTCCCTTTTCCTGACTGGCTGATATTCCACCCTGTGGACAGACCACAGTCCCTGCAGTGGGTGTCGGGGCCTGTCCCTTTTCCTGGCTGTGTGATATTCCACCCTGTGGACAGACCACAGTCCCTGCAGTGGGTGTCGGGGCCTGTCCCTTTTCCTGGCTGTGTGATATTCCACCCTGTGGACAGACCACAGTCCCTGCAGTGGGTGTCGGGGCCTGTCCCTTTTCCTGGCTGTGTGATATTCCACTCTGTGGACAGACCACAGTCCCTGCAGTGGGTGTCGGGGCCTGTTCCTTTTCCTGTCTGTCTGATATTCCACCCTGTGCACAGACCACAGTCCCTGCAGTGGGTGTCGGGGCCTGTCCCTTTTCCTGGCTGTGTGATATTCCACCCTGTGGACAGACCACAGTCCCTGCAGTGGGTGTCGGGCCTGTCCCTTTTCCTGGCTGTGTGATATTCCACCCTGTGGACAGACCACAGTCCCTGCAGTGGGTGTCGGGGCTGTCCCTTTTCCTGGCTGTCTGATATTCCACCCTGTGGACAGACCACAGTCCCTGCAGTGGGTGTCGGGGCCTGTCCCTTTTCCTGGCTGTGTGATATTCCACCCTGTGGACAGACCACAGTCCCTGCAGTGGGTTTCGGGCCTGTCCCTTTTCCTGGCTGTGTGATATTCCACCCTGTGGACAGACCACAGTCCCTGCAGTGGGTGTCGGGGCCTGTTCCTTTTCCTGGCTGTGTGATATTCCACCCTGTGGACAGACCACAGTCCCTGCAGTGGGTGTCGGGGCCTGTCCCTTTTCCTGCCTGTGTGATATTCCACCCTGTGGACAGACCACAGTCCCTGCAGTGGGTGTCGGGGCCTGTCCCTTTTCCTGACTGTCTGATATTCCACCCTGTGGACAGACCACAGTCCCTGCAGTGGGTGTCGGGGCTGTCCCTTTTCCTGGCTGTCTGATATTCCACCCTGTGGACAGACCACAGTCCCTGCAGTGGGTGTCAGGGCCTGTCCCTTTTCCTGGCTGTCTGATATTCCACCCTGTGGACAGACCACAGTCCCTGCAGTGGGTGTCGGGGCTGTCCCTTTTCCTGGCTGTCTGATATTCCACCCTGTGGACAGACCACATTCCCTGCAGTGGGTGTCCGGGCCTGTCCCTTTTCCTGGCTGTCTGATATTCCACCCTGTGGACAGACCACAGTCCCTGCAGTGGGTGTCAGGGCCTGTCCCTTTTCCTGGCTGTCTGACATTCCACCCTGTGGACAGACCACAGTCCCTGCAGTGGGTGTCGGGGCTGTCCCTTTTCCTGGCTGTGTGATATTCCACCCTGTGGACAGACCACAGTCCCTGCAGTGGGTGTCAGGGCCTGTCCCTTTTCCTGGCTGTGTGATATTCCACCCTGTGGACAGACCACAGTCCCTGCAGTGGGTGTCGGGCCTGTCCCTCTTCCTGGCTGTGTGATATTCCACCCTGTGGACAGACCACAGTCCCTGCAGTGGGTGTCGGGGCCTGTCCCTTTTCCTGGCTGTCTGATATTCCACCCTGTGGACAGACCACAGTCCCTGCAGTGGGTGTCGGGCCTGTCCCTTTTCCTGGCTGTGTGATATTCCACCCTGTGGACAGACCACAGTCCCTGCAGTGGGTGTCGGGCCTGTCCCTTTTCCTGGCTGTGTGATATTCCACCCTGTGGACAGACCACAGTCCCTGCAGTGGGTGTCGGGCCTGTCCCTTTTCCTGGCTGTGTGATATTCCACCCTGTGGACAGACCACAGTCCCTGCAGTGGGTGTCGGGGCCTGTCCCTCTTCCTGGCTGTGTGATATTCCACCCTGTGGACAGACCACAGTCCCTGCAGTGGGTGTCGGGGCCTGTCCCTTTTCCTGGCTGTGTGATATTCCACTCTGTGGACAGACCACAGTCCCTGCAGTGGGTGTCGGGCCTGTTCCTTTTCCTGGCTGTCTGATATTCCACCCTGTGGACAGACCACAGTCCCTGCAGTGGTTGTCGGGGCCTGTCCCTTTTCCTGCCTGTGTGATATTCCACCCTGTGGACAGACCACAGTCCCTGCAGTGGGTGTCGGGCCTGTTCCTTTTCCTGGCTGTCTGATATTCCACCCTGTGGACAGACCACAGTCCCTGCAGTGGGTGTCGGGGCCTGTCCCTTTTCCTGACTGGCTGATATTCCACCCTGTGGACAGACCACAGTCCCTGCAGTGGGTGTCGGGGCCTGTCCCTTTTCCTGGCTGTGTGATATTCCACCCTGTGGACAGACCACAGTCCCTGCAGTGGGTGTCGGGGCCTGTCCCTTTTCCTGGCTGTGTGATATTCCACCCTGTGGACAGACCACAGTCCCTGCAGTGGGTGTCGGGGCCTGTCCCTTTTCCTGGCTGTGTGATATTCCACTCTGTGGACAGACCACAGTCCCTGCAGTGGGTGTCGGGGCCTGTTCCTTTTCCTGTCTGTCTGATATTCCACCCTGTGCACAGACCACAGTCCCTGCAGTGGGTGTCGGGGCCTGTCCCTTTTCCTGGCTGTGTGATATTCCACCCTGTGGACAGACCACAGTCCCTGCAGTGGGTGTCGGGCCTGTCCCTTTTCCTGGCTGTGTGATATTCCACCCTGTGGACAGACCACAGTCCCTGCAGTGGGTGTCGGGGCTGTCCCTTTTCCTGGCTGTCTGATATTCCACCCTGTGGACAGACCACAGTCCCTGCAGTGGGTGTCGGGGCCTGTCCCTTTTCCTGGCTGTGTGATATTCCACCCTGTGGACAGACCACAGTCCCTGCAGTGGGTTTCGGGCCTGTCCCTTTTCCTGGCTGTGTGATATTCCACCCTGTGGACAGACCACAGTCCCTGCAGTGGGTGTCGGGGCCTGTCCCTTTTCCTGACTGTCTGATATTCCACCCTGTGGACAGACCACAGTCCCTGCAGTGGGTGTCGGGGCCTGTCCCTTTTCCTGGCTGTCTGATATTCCACCCTGTGGACAGACCACAGTCCCTGCAGTGGGTGTCGGGGCCTGTCCCTTTTCCTGGCTGTCTGATATTCCACCTGTTGACAGACCACAGTCCCTGCAGTGGTTGTCGGGGCCTGTCCCTTTTCCTGGCTGTCTGATATTCCACCCCGTGGACAGACCACAGTCCCTGCAGTGGGTGTCGGGGCCTGTCCCTTTTCCTGGCTGTCTGATATTCCACCCTGTGGACAGACCACAGTCCCTGCAGTGGGTGTCGGGGCTGTCCCTTTTCCTGACTGTCTGATATTCCACCCTGTGGACAGACCACAGTCCTTGCAGTGCATGTCGGGGCCTGTCCCTTTTCCTGGCTGTGTGATATTCCACCCTGTGCACAGACCACAGTCCCTGCAGTGGGTGTCGGGGCTGTCCCTTTTCCTGGCTGTCTGATATTCCACCCTGTGGACAGACCACAGTCCCTGCAGTGGGTGTCGGGGCCTGTCTCTTTTCCTGGCTGTCTGATATTCCACCCTGTGGACAGACCACAGTCCCTGCAGTGCATGTCGGGGCCTGTCCCTTTTCCTGGCTGTGTGATATTCCACCCTGTGCACAGACCACAGTCCCTGCAGTGGGTGTCGGGGCCTGTCCCTTTTCCTGGCTGTCTGATATTCCACCCTGTGGACAGACCACAGTCCCTGCAGTGGGTGTCGGGCCTGTCCCTCTTCCTGGCTGTGTGATATTCCACCCTGTGGACAGACCACAGTCCCTGCAGTGGGTGTCGGGGCCTGTCCCTTTTCCTGGCTGTCTGATATTCCACCCTGTGGACAGACCACAGTCCCTGCAGTGGGTGTCGGGGCCTGTCCCTTTTCCTGGCTGTGTGATATTCCACCCTGTGGACAGACCACAGTCCCTGCAGTGGGTGTCGGGGCCTGTCCCTTTTCCTGGCTGTCTGATATTCCACCCAGTGGACAGACCACAGTCCCTGCAGTGGGTGTCGGGCCTGTCCCTTTTCCTGGCTGTGTGATATTCCACCCTGTGGACAGACCACAGTCCCTGCAGTGGGTGTCGGGGCCTGTCCCTCTTCCTGGCTGTGTGATATTCCACCCTGTGGACAGACCACAGTCCCTGCAGTGGGTGTCGGGGCCTGTCCCTTTTCCTGGCTGTGTGATATTCCACTCTGTGGACAGACCACAGTCCCTGCAGTGGGTGTCGGGCCTGTTCCTTTTCCTGTCTGTCTGATATTCCACCCTGTGGACAGACCACAGTCCCTGCAGTGGGTGTCGGGGCCTGTCCCTTTTCCTGACTGTCTGATATTCCACCCTGTGGACAGACCACAGTCCCTGCAGTGGGTGTCGGGGCCTGTCCCTTTTCCTGGCTGTGTGATATTCCACCCTGTGGACAGACCACAGTCCCTGCAGTGGGTGTCGGGGCCTGTCCCTTTTCCTGGCTGTGTGATATTCCACCCTGTGGACAGACCACAGTCCCTGCAGTGGGTGTCGGGGCCTGTCCCTTTTCCTGGCTGTGTGATATTCCACTCTGTGGACAGACCACAGTCCCTGCAGTGGGTGTCGGGGCCTGTTCCTTTTCCTGTCTGTCTGATATTCCACCCTGTGCACAGACCACAGTCCCTGCAGTGGGTGTCGGGGCCTGTCCCTTTTCCTGGCTGTGTGATATTCCACCCTGTGGACAGACCACAGTCCCTGCAGTGGGTGTCGGGCCTGTCCCTTTTCCTGGCTGTGTGATATTCCACCCTGTGGACAGACCACAGTCCCTGCAGTGGGTGTCGGGGCTGTCCCTTTTCCTGGCTGTCTGATATTCCACCCTGTGGACAGACCACAGTCCCTGCAGTGGGTGTCGGGGCCTGTCCCTTTTCCTGGCTGTGTGATATTCCACCCTGTGGACAGACCACAGTCCCTGCAGTGGGTTTCGGGCCTGTCCCTTTTCCTGGCTGTGTGATATTCCACCCTGTGGACAGACCACAGTCCCTGCAGTGGGTGTCGGGGCTGTCCCTTTTCCTGGCTGTCTGATATTCCACTCTGTGGACAGACCACAGTCCCTGCAGTGGGTGTCGGGGCCTGTCCCTTTTCCTGCCTGTGTGATATTCCACCCTGTGGACAGACCACAGTCCCTGCAGTGGGTGTCGGGGCCTGTCCCTTTTCCTGACTGTCTGATATTCCACCCTGTGGACAGACCACAGTCCCTGCAGTGGGTGTCGGGGCCTGTCCCTTTTCCTGGCTGTCTGATATTCCACCCTGTGGACAGACCACAGTCCCTGCAGTGGGTGTCGGGGCCTGTCCCTTTTCCTGCCTGTGTGATATTCCACCCTGTGGACAGACCACAGTCCCTGCAGTGGGTGTCGGGGCCTGTCCCTTTTCCTGACTGTCTGATATTCCACCCTGTGGACAGACCACAGTCCCTGCAGTGGGTGTCGGGGCCTGTCCCTTTTCCTGGCTGTCTGATATTCCACCCTGTGGACAGACCACAGTCCCTGCAGTGGGTGTCGGGGCCTGTCCCTTTTCCTGGCTGTCTGATATTCCACCTGTTGACAGACCACAGTCCCTGCAGTGGTTGTCGGGGCCTGTCCCTTTTCCTGGCTGTGTGATATTCCACCCTGTGGACAGACCACAGTCCCTGCAGTGGGTGTCGGGCCTGTCCCTTTTCCTGGCTGTCTGATATTCCACCCCGTGGACAGACCACAGTCCCTGCAGTGGGTGTCGGGGCCTGTCCCTTTTCCTGGCTGTCTGATATTCCACCCTGTGGACAGACCACAGTCCCTGCAGTGGGTGTCGGGGCTGTCCCTTTTCCTGACTGTCTGATATTCCACCCTGTGGACAGACCACAGTCCTTGCAGTGCATGTCGGGGCCTGTCCCTTTTCCTGGCTGTGTGATATTCCACCCTGTGCACAGACCACAGTCCCTGCAGTGGGTGTCGGGGCTGTCCCTTTTCCTGGCTGTCTGATATTCCACCCTGTGGACAGACCACAGTCCCTGCAGTGGGTGTCGGGGCCTGTCTCTTTTCCTGGCTGTCTGATATTCCACCCTGTGGACAGACCACAGTCCCTGCAGTGCATGTCGGGGCCTGTCCCTTTTCCTGGCTGTGTGATATTCCACCCTGTGCACAGACCACAGTCCCTGCAGTGGGTGTCGGGGCCTGTCCCTTTTCCTGGCTGTCTGATATTCCACCCTGTGGACAGACCACAGTCCCTGCAGTGGGAGTCGGGGCCTGTCCCTTTTCCTGGCTGTGTGATATTCCACCCTGTGGACAGACCACAGTCCCTGCAGTGGGTGTCGGGGCCTGTCCCTTTTCCTGGCTGTCTGATATTCCACCCTGTGGACAGACCACAGTCCCTGCAGTGGGTGTCGGGGCCTGTCCCTTTTCCTGGCTGTGTGATATTCCACCCTGTGGACAGACCACAGTCCCTGCAGTGGGTGTCGGGGCCTGTCCCTTTTCCTGGCTGTCTGATATTCCACTCTGTGTACAAACCAAAGTCCCCGGTCAGACCTGCCGACACCCACGATGAGGGAGGAGTCCCGGGTCAGACCTGCCGACACCCACGATGAGGGAGGAGTCCCGGGTCAGACCTGCCGACACTCACGATGAGGGAGGAGTCCCGGGTCAGACCTGCCGACTCCCAGGATGAGGGAGGAGTCCCGGGTCAGACCTGCCGACACCCACGATGAGGGAGGAGTCCCGGGTCAGACCGGCCGACACCCAGGATGAGGGAGGAGTCCCGGGTCAGACCTGCCGACACCCACGATGAGGGAGGAGTCCCGGGTCAGACCTGCCGACACCCACGATGAGGGAGGAGTCCCGGGTCAGACCTGCCGACACCCATGATGAGGGAGGAGTCCCGGGTCAGACCTGCCGACACCCAGGATGAGGGAGGAGTCCCGGGTCAGACCTGCCGACACCCACGATGAGGGAGGAGTCCCGGGTCAGACCGGCCGACACCCAGGATGAGGGAGGAGTCCCGGGTCAGACCTGCCGACACCCAGGATGAGGGAGGAGTCCCGGGTCAGACCTGCCGACACCCAGGATGAGGGAGGAGTCCCGGGTCAGACCTGCCGACACCCACGATGAGGGAGGAGTCCCGGGTCAGACCGGCCGACACCCAGGATGAGGGAGGAGTCCCGGGTCAGACCTGCCGACACCCAGGATGAGGGAGGAGTCCCGGGTCAGACCTGCCGACACCCACGATGAGGGAGGAGTCCCGGGTCAGACCGGCCGACACCCAGGATGAGGGAGGAGTCCCGGGTCAGACCTGCCGACACCCAGGATGAGGGAGGAGTCCCGGGTCAGACCTGCCGACACCCACGATGAGGGAGGAGTCCCGGGTCAGACCGGCCGACACCCAGGATGAGGGAGGAGTCCCGGGTCAGACCTGCCGACACCCAGGATGAGGGAGGAGTCCCGGGTCAGACCTGCCGACACCCAGGATGAGGGAGGAGTCCCGGGTCAGACCGGCCGACACCCAGGATGAGGGAGGAGTCCCGGGTCAGACCTGCCGACACCCAGGATGAGGGAGGAGTCCCGGGTCAGACCTGCCGACACCCAGGATGAGGGAGGAGTCCCGGGTCAGACCTGCCGACACCCACGATGAGGGAGGAGTCCCGGGTCAGACCTGCCGACACCCAGGATGAGGGAGGAGTCCCGGGTCAGACCGGCCGACACCCAGGATGAGGGAGGAGTCCCGGGTCAGACCTGCCGACACCCAGGATGAGGGAGGAGTCCCGGGTCAGACCTGCCGACACCCACGATGAGGGAGGAGTCCCGGGTCAGACCTGCCGACACCCAGGATGAGGGAGGAGTCCCGGGTCAGACCTGCCGACACCCAGGATGAGGGAGGAGTCCCGGGTCAGACCTGCCGACACCCAGGATGAGGGAGGAGTCCCGGGTCAGACCTGCCGACACCCAGGATGAGGGAGGAGTCCCGGGTCAGACCGGCCGACACCCAGGATGAGGGAGGAGTCCCGGGTCAGACCGGCCGACACCCAGGATGAGGGAGGAGTCCCGGGTCAGACCTGCCGACACCCAGGATGAGGGAGGAGTCCCGGGTCAGACCTGCCGACACCCACGATGAGGGAGGAGTCCCGGGTCAGACCTGCCGACACCCACGATGAGGGAGGAGTCCCGGGTCAGACCTGCCGACACCCACGATGAGGGAGGAGTCCCGGGTCAGACCGGCCGACACCCACGATGAGGGAGGAGTCCCGGGTCAGACCTGCCGACACCCAGGATGAGGGAGGAGTCCCGGGTCAGACCTGCCGACACCCAGGATGAGGGAGGAGTCCCGGGTCAGACCTGCCGACACCCAGGATGAGGGAGGAGTCCCGGGTCAGACCGGCCGACACCCAGGATGAGGGAGGAGTCCCGGGTCAGACCTGCCGACACCCAGGATGAGGGAGGAGTCCCGGGTCAGACCTGCCGACACCCACGATGAGGGAGGAGTCCCGGGTCAGACCTGCCGACACCCAGGATGAGGGAGGAGTCCCGGGTCAGACCTGCCGACACCCAGGATGAGGGAGGAGTCCCGGGTCAGACCTGCCGACACCCAGGATGAGGGAGGAGTCCCGGGTCAGACCTGCCGACACCCAGGATGAGGGAGGAGTCCCGGGTCAGACCTGCCGACACCCAGGATGAGGGAGGAGTCCCGGGTCAGACCTGCCGACACCCAGGATGAGGGAGGAGTCCCGGGTCAGACCTGCCGACACCCAGGATGAGGGAGGAGTCCCGGGTCAGACCTGCCGACACCCAGGATGAGGGAGGAGTCCCGGGTCAGACCTGCCGACACCCACCATGAGGGAGGAGTCCCGGGTCAGACCTGCCGACACCCAGGATGAGGGAGGAGTCCCGGGTCAGACCTGCCGACACCCAGGATGAGGGAGGAGTCCCGGGTCAGACCTGCCGACACCCAGGATGAGGGAGGAGTCCCGGGTCAGACCTGCCGACACCCAGGATGAGGGAGGAGTCCCGGGTCAGACCTGCCGACACCCAGGATGAGGGAGGAGTCCCGGGTCAGACCTGCCGACACCCAGGATGAGGGAGGAGTCCCGGGTCAGACCTGCCGACACCCAGGATGAGGGAGGAGTCCCGGGTCAGACCTGCCGACACCCAGGATGAGGGAGGAGTCCCGGGTCAGACCTGCCGACACCCAGGATGAGGGAGGAGTCCCGGGTCAGACCTGCCGACACCCACCATGAGGGAGGAGTCCCGGGTCAGACCTGCCGACACCCAGGATGAGGGAGGAGTCCCGGGTCAGACCTGCCGACACCCAGGATGAGGGAGGAGTCCCGGGTCAGACCTGCCGACTCCCAGGATGAGGGAGGAGTCCCGGGTCAGACCTGCCGACACCCAGGATGAGGGAGGAGTCCCGGGTCAGACCTGCCGACACCCACGATGAGGGAGGAGTCCCGGGTCAGACCTGCCGACACCCAGGATGAGGGAGGAGTCCCGGGTCAGACCTGCCGACACCCAGGATGAGGGAGGAGTCCCGGGTCAGACCGGCCGACACCCAGGATGAGGGAGGAGTCCCGGGTCAGACCTGCCGACACCCAGGATGAGGGAGGAGTCCCGGGTCAGACCTGCCGACACCCAGGATGAGGGAGGAGTCCCGGGTCAGACCTGCCGACACCCAGGATGAGGGAGGAGTCCCGGGTCAGACCGGCCGACACCCAGGATGAGGGAGGAGTCCCGGGTCAGACCTGCCGACATCCAGGATGAGGGAGGAGTCCCGGGTCAGACCTGCCGACACCCAGGATGAGGGAGGAGTCCCGGGTCAGACCTGCCGACACCCACGATGAGGGAGGAGTCCCGGGTCAGACCTGCCGACACCCAGGATGAGGGAGGAGTCCCGGGTCAGACCTGCCGACACCAAGGATGAGGGAGGAGTCCCGGTCAGACCGGCCGACACCCACGATGAGGGAGGAGTCCCGGGTCAGACCGGCCGACACCCAGGATGAGGGAGGAGTCCCGGGTCAGACCGGCCGACACTCAGGATGAGGGAGGAGTCCCGGGTCAGACCTGCCGACACCCAGGATGAGGGAGGAGTCCCGGGTCAGACCTGCCGACACCCAGGATGAGGGAGGAGTCCCGGGTCAGACCTGCCGACACCCACGATGAGGGAGGAGTCCCGGGTCAGACCTGCCGACACCCAGGATGAGGGAGGAGTCCCGGGTCAGACCTGCCGACACCCAGGATGAGGGAGGAGTCCCGGGTCAGACCTGCCGACACCCAGGATGAGGGAGGAGTCCCGGGTCAGACCTGCCGACACCCAGGATGAGGGAGGAGTCCCGGGTCAGACCTGCCGACACCCAGGATGAGGGAGGAGTCCCGGGTCAGACCTGCCGACACCCAGGATGAGGGAGGAGTCCCGGGTCAGACCTGCCGACACCCAGGATGAGGGAGGAGTCCCGGGTCAGACCTGCCGACACCCACGATGAGGGAGGAGTCCCGGGTCAGACCTGCCGACACCCAGGATGAGGGAGGAGTCCCGGGTCAGACCTGCCGACACCCAGGATGAGGGAGGAGTCCCGGGTCAGACCTGCCGACACCCACGATGAGGGAGGAGTCCCGGGTCAGACCTGCCGACACCCACGATGAGGGAGGAGTCCCGGGTCAGACCGGCCGACACCCAGGATGAGGGAGGAGTCCCGGGTCAGACCTGCCGACACCCAGGATGAGGGAGGAGTCCCGGGTCAGACCTGCCGACACCCACGATGAGGGAGGAGTCCCGGGTCAGACCGGCCGACACCCAGGATGAGGGAGGAGTCCCGGGTCAGACCTGCCGACACCCAGGATGAGGGAGGAGTCCCGGGTCAGACCTGCCGACACCCACGATGAGGGAGGAGTCCCGGGTCAGACCTGTCGACACCCAGGATGAGGGAGGAGTCCCGGGTCAGACCTGCCGACACCCAGGATGAGGGAGGAGTCCCGGGTCAGACCTGCCGACACCCAGGATGACGGAGGAGTCCCGGGTCAGACCTGCCGACACCCAGGATGAGGGAGGAGTCCCGGGTCAGACCTGCCGACACCCACGATGAGGGAGGAGTCCCGGGTCAGACCGGCCGACACCCAGGATGAGGGAGGAGTCCCGGGTCAGACCTGCCGACACCCAGGATGAGGGAGGAGTCCCGGGTCAGACCTGCCGACACCCACGATGAGGGAGGAGTCCCGGGTCAGACCTGTCGACACCCAGGATGAGGGAGGAGTCCCGGGTCAGACCTGCCGACACCCAGGATGAGGGAGGAGTCCCGGGTCAGACCGGCCGACACCCACGATGAGGGAGGAGTCCCGGGTCAGACCTGCCGACACCCACGATGAGGGAGGAGTCCCGGGTCAGACCTGCCGACACCCAGGATGAGGGAGGAGTCCCGGGTCAGACCTGCCGACACCCACGATGAGGGAGGAGTCCCGGGTCAGACCTGCCGACACCCAGGATGAGGGAGGAGTCCCGGGTCAGACCTGCCGACACCCACGATGAGGGAGGAGTCCCGGGTCAGACCTGCCGACACCCAGGATGAGGGAGGAGTCCCGGGTCAGACCTGCCCACACCCAGGATGAGGGAGGAGTCCCGGGTCAGACCGGCCGACACCCAGGATGAGGGAGGAGTCCCGGGTCAGACCTGCCGACACCCAGGATGAGGGAGGAGTCCCGGGTCAGACCTGCCCACACCCAGGATGAGGGAGGAGTCCCGGGTCAGACCTGCCGACACCCAGGATGAGGGAGGAGTCCCGGGTCAGACCTGCCGACACCCAGGATGAGGGAGGAGTCCCGGGTCAGACCTGCCGACACCCAGGATGAGGGAGGAGTCCCGGGTCAGACCTGCCGACACCCACGATGAGGGAGGAGTCCCGGTCAGACCTGCCGACACCCAGGATGAGGGAGGAGTCCCGGGTCAGACCTGCCGACACCCAGGATGAGGGAGGAGTCCCGGGTCAGACCTGCCGACACCCACGATGAGGGAGGAGTCCCGGGTCAGACCTGCCGACACACAGGATGAGGGAGGAGTCCCGGGTCAGACCGGCCGACACCCACGATGAGGGAGGAGTCCCGGGTCAGACCTGCCGACACCCAGGATGAGGGAGGAGTCCCGGGTCAGACCTGCCGACACCCAGGATGAGGGAGGAGTCCCGGGTCAGACCTGCCGACACCCAGGATGAGGGAGGAGTCCCGGGTCAGACCTGCCGACACCCAGGATGAGGGAGGAGTCCCGGGTCAGACCTGCCGACACCCACCATGAGGGAGGAGTCCCGGGTCAGACCGGCCGACACCCACCATGAGGGAGGAGTCCCGGGTCAGACCTGCCGACACCCACGATGAGGGAGGAGTCCCGGGTCAGACCTGCCGACACCCACGATGAGGGAGGAGTCCCGGGTCAGACCTGCCGACACCCAGGATGAGGGAGGAGTCCCGGGTCAGACCGGCCGACACCCAGGATGAGGGAGGAGTCCCGGGTCAGACCTGCCGACACCCAGGATGAGGGAGGAGTCCCGGGTCAGACCTGCCGACACCCAGGATGAGGGAGGAGTCCCGGGTCAGACCTGCCGACACCCAGGATGAGGGAGGAGTCCCGGGTCAGACCTGCCGACACCCACGATGAGGGAGGAGTCCCGGGTCAGACCGGCCGACACCCACCATGAGGGAGGAGTCCCGGGTCAGACCTGCCGACACCCAGGATGAGGGAGGAGTCCCGGGTCAGACCTGCCGACACCCAGGATGAGGGAGGAGTCCCGGGTCAGACCTGCCGACACCCAGGATGAGGGAGGAGTCCCGGGTCAGACCTGCCGACACCCAGGATGAGGGAGGAGTCCCGGGTCAGACCTGCCGACACCCAGGATGAGGGAGGAGTCCCGGGTCAGACCTGCCGACACCCAGGATGAGGGAGGAGTCCCGGGTCAGACCTGCCGACACCCAGGATGAGGGAGGAGTCCCGGGTCAGACCTGCCGACACCCACGATGAGGGAGGAGTCCCGGGTCAGACCGGCCGACACCCACCATGAGGGAGGAGTCCCGGGTCAGACCTGCCGACACCCACGATGAGGGAGGAGTCCCGGGTCAGACCTGCCGACACCCAGGATGAGGGAGGAGTCCCGGGTCAGACCTGCCGACACCCACGATGAGGGAGGAGTCCCGGGTCAGACCGGCCGACACCCAGGATGAGGGAGGAGTCCCGGGTCAGACCTGCCGACACCCAGGACGAGGGAGGAGTCCCGGGTCAGACCTGCCGACACCCACGATGAGGGAGGAGTCCCGGGTCAGACCGGCCGACACCCAGGATGAGGGAGGAGTCCCGGGTCAGACCTGCCGACACCCAGGATGAGGGAGGAGTCCCGGGTCAGACCGGCCGACACCCAGGATGAGGGAGGAGTCCCGGGTCAGACCGGCCGACACCCAGGATGAGGGAGGAGTCCCGGGTCAGACCTGCCGACACCCACGATGAGGGAGGAGTCCCGGGTCAGACCTGCCGACACCCAGGATGAGGGAGGAGTCCCGGGTCAGACCGGCCGACACCCAGGATGAGGGAGGAGTCCCGGGTCAGACCTGCCGACACCCAGGATGAGGGAGGAGTCCCGGGTCAGACCTGCCGACACCCAGGATGAGGGAGGAGTCCCGGGTCAGACCGGCCGACACCCAGGATGAGGGAGGAGTCCCGGGTCAGACCTGCCGACACCCAGGATGAGGGAGGAGTCCCGGGTCAGACCTGCCGACACCCAGGATGAGGGAGGAGTCCCGGGTCAGACCTGCCGACACCCACGATGAGGGAGGAGTCCCGGGTCAGACCTGCCGACACCCAGGATGAGGGAGGAGTCCCGGGTCAGACCGGCCGACACCCAGGATGAGGGAGGAGTCCCGGGTCAGACCAGCCGACACCCAGGATGAGGGAGGAGTCCCGGGTCAGACCTGCCGACACCCAGGATGAGGGAGGAGTCCCGGGTCAGACCTGCCGACACCCACGATGAGGGAGGAGTCCCGGGTCAGACCTGCCGACACCCACGATGAGGGAGGAGTCCCGGGTCAGACCTGTCGACACCCAGGATGAGGGAGGAGTCCCGGGTCAGACCTGCCGACACCCAGGATGAGGGAGGAGTCCCGGGTCAGACCGGCCGACACCCAGGATGAGGGAGGAGTCCCGGGTCAGACCTGCCGACACCCAGGATGAGGGAGGAGTCCCGGGTCAGACCTGCCGACACCCAGGATGAGGGAGGAGTCCCGGGTCAGACCTGCCGACACCCACGATGAGGGAGGAGTCCCGGGTCAGACCTGCCGACACCCAGGATGAGGGAGGAGTCCCGGGTCAGACCTGCCGACACCCAGGATGAGGGAGGAGTCCCGGGTCAGACCTGCCGACACCCAGGATGAGGGAGGAGTCCCGGGTCAGACCTGCCGACACCCAGGATGAGGGAGGAGTCCCGGGTCAGACCTGCCGACACCCAGGATGAGGGAGGAGTCCCGGGTCAGACCTGCCGACACCCAGGATGAGGGAGGAGTCCCGGGTCAGACCTGCCGACACCCAGGATGAGGGAGGAGTCCCGGGTCAGACCTGCCCACACCCAGGATGAGGGAGGAGTCCCGGGTCAGACCTGCCCACACCCAGGATGAGGGAGGAGTCCCGGGTCAGACCTGCCGACACCCAGGATGAGGGAGGAGTCCCGGGTCAGACCGGCCGACACCCACGATGAGGGAGGAGTCCCGGGTCAGACCTGCCGACACCCACGATGAGGGAGGAGTCCCGGGTCAGACCTGCCGACACCCAGGATGAGGGAGGAGTCCCGGGTCAGACCTGCCCACACCCAGGATGAGGGAGGAGTCCCGGGTCAGACCTGCCCACACCCAGGATGAGGGAGGAGTCCCGGGTCAGACCTGCCGACACCCAGGATGAGGGAGGAGTCCCGGGTCAGACCGGCCGACACCCAGGATGAGGGAGGAGTCCCGGGTCAGACCGGCCGACACCCACGATGAGGGAGGAGTCCCGGGTCAGACCTGCCGACACCCAGGATGAGGGAGGAGTCCCGGGTCAGACCTGCCGACACCCAGGATGAGGGAGGAGTCCCGGGTCAGACCGGCCCACACCCACGATGAGGGAGGAGTCCCGGGTCAGACCTGTCGACACCCAGGATGAGGGAGGAGTCCCGGGTCAGACCTGCCGACACCCACGATGAGGGAGGAGTCCCGGGTCAGACCGGCCGACACCCAGGATGAGGGAGGAGTCCCGGGTCAGACCTGCCGACACCCAGGATGAGGGAGGAGTCCCGGGTCAGACCTGCCGACACCCAGGATGAGGGAGGAGTCCCGGGTCAGACCGGCCGACACCCAGGATGAGGGAGGAGTCCCGGGTCAGACCTGCCGACACCCAGGATGAGGGAGGAGTCCCGGGTCAGACCTGCCGACACCCACGATGAGGGAGGAGTCCCGGGTCAGACCTGCCGACACCAGGATGAGGGAGGAGTCCCGGGTCAGACCTGCCGACACCCACGATGAGGGAGGAGTCCCGGGTCAGACCTGCCGACACCCACGATGAGGGAGGAGTCCCGGGTCAGACCTGCCGACACCCACGATGAGGGAGGAGTCCCGGGTCAGACCTGCCGACACCCAGGATGAGGGAGGAGTCCCGGGTCAGACCTGTCGACACCCAGGATGAGGGAGGAGTCCCGGGTCAGACCTGCCGACACACACGATGAGGGAGGAGTCCCGGGTCAGACCTGCCGACACCCAGGATGAGGGAGGAGTCCCGGGTCAGACCTGCCGACACCCAGGATGAGGGAGGAGTCCCGGGTCAGACCTGCCGACACCCAGGATGAGGGAGGAGTCCCGGGTCAGACCGGCCGACACCCAGGATGAGGGAGGAGTCCCGGGTCAGACCTGCCGACACCCACGATGAGGGAGGAGTCCCGGGTCAGACCTGCCGACACCCAGGATGAGGGAGGAGTCCCGGGTCAGACCTGCCGACACCCAGGATGAGGGAGGAGTCCCGGGTCAGACCTGCCGACACCCAGGATGAGGGAGGAGTCCCGGGTCAGACCTGCCGACACCCACCATGAGGGAGGAGTCCCGGGTCAGACCTGCCGACACCCACGATGAGGGAGGAGTCTCGAGTCAGACCTGCCGACACCCACGATGAGGGAGGAGTCCCGGGTCAGACCTGCCGACACCCAGGATGAGGGAGGAGTCCCGGGTCAGACCTGCCGACACCCACCATGAGGGAGGAGTCCCGGGTCAGACCTGCCGACACCCACGATGAGGGAGGAGTCTCGAGTCAGACCGGCCGACACCCAGGATGAGGGAGGAGTCCCGGGTCAGACCTGCCGACACCCAGGACGAGGGAGGAGTCCCGGGTCAGACCTGCCGACACCCAGGATGAGGGAGGAGTCCCGGGTCAGACCTGCCGACACCCAGGATGAGGGAGGAGTCTCGAGTCAGACCTGCCGACACCCACGATGAGGGAGGAGTCCCGGGTCAGACCGGCCGACACCCAGGATGAGGGAGGAGTCCCGGGTCAGACCTGCCGACACCCAGGATGAGGGAGGAGTCCCGGGTCAGACCGGCCGACACCCAGGATGAGGGAGGAGTCCCGGGTCAGACCTGCCGACACCCAGGATGAGGGAGGAGTCCCGGGTCAGACCTGCCGACACCCACGATGAGGGAGGAGTCCCGGGTCAGACCTGCCGACACCCACGATGAGGGAGGAGTCCCAGGTCAGACCTGTCGACACCCACGATGAGGGAGGAGTCCCGGGTCAGACCGGCCGACACCCAGGATGAGGGAGGAGTCCCGGGTCAGACCTGCCGACACCCAGGATGAGGGAGGAGTCCCGGGTCAGACCTGCCGACACCCACGATGAGGGAGGAGTCCCGGGTCAGACCTGCCGACACCCACGATGAGGGAGGAGTCCCGGGTCAGACCTGCCGACACCCAGGATGAGGGAGGAGTCCCGGGTCAGACCTGCCGACACCCAGGATGAGGGAGGAGTCCCGGGTCAGACCTGCCGACACCCACGATGAGGGAGGAGTCCCGGGTCAGACCTGCCGACACCCAGGATGAGGGAGGAGTCCCGGGTCAGACCTGCCGACACCCAGGATGAGGGAGGAGTCCCGGGTCAGACCTGCCGACACCCACGATGAGGGAGGAGTCCCAGGTCAGACCTGTCGACACCCACGATGAGGGAGGAGTCCCGGGTCAGACCGGCCGACACCCAGGATGAGGGAGGAGTCCCGGGTCAGACCTGCCGACACCCAGGATGAGGGAGGAGTCCCGGGTCAGACCTGCCGACACCCACGATGAGGGAGGAGTCCCGGGTCAGACCTGCCGACACCCACGATGAGGGAGGAGTCCCGGGTCAGACCTGCCGACACCCACGATGAGGGAGGAGTCCCGGGTCAGACCTGCCGACACCCAGGATGAGGGAGGAGTCCCGGGTCAGACCTGCCGACACCCAGGATGAGGGAGGAGTCCCGGGTCAGACCTGCCGACACCCACGATGAGGGAGGAGTCCCGGGTCAGACCGGCCGACACCCAGGATGAGGGAGGAGTCCCGGGTCAGACCTGCCGACACCCAGGATGAGGGAGGAGTCCCGGGTCAGACCTGCCGACACCCAGGATGAGGGAGGAGTCCCGGGTCAGACCTGCCGACACCCAGGATGAGGGAGGAGTCCCGGGTCAGACCTGCCGACACCCACGATGAGGGAGGAGTCCCGGGTCAGACCTGCCGACACCCAGGATGAGGGAGGAGTCCCGGGTCAGACCTGCCGACACCCAGGATGAGGGAGGAGTCCCGGGTCAGACCTGCCGACACCCAGGATGAGGGAGGAGTCCCGGGTCAGACCTGTCGACACCCAGGATGAGGGAGGAGTCCCGGGTCAGACCTGCCGACACCCAGGATGAGGGAGGAGTCCCGGGTCAGACCTGCCGACACCCAGGATGAGGGAGGAGTCCCGGGTCAGACCTGCCGACACCCACGATGAGGGAGGAGTCCCGGGTCAGACCTGCCGACACCCAGGATGAGGGAGGAGTCCCGGGTCAGACCTGCCGACACCCAGGACGAGGGAGGAGTCCCGGGTCAGACCTGCCGACACCCAGGATGAGGGAGGAGTCCCGGGTCAGACCTGCCGACACCCAGGATGAGGGAGGAGTCCCGGGTCAGACCTGCCGACACCCAGGATGAGGGAGGAGTCCCGGGTCAGACCTGCCGACACCCACGATGAGGGAGGAGTCCCGGGTCAGACCTGCCGACACCCACGATGAGGGAGGAGTCCCGGGTCAGACCTGCCGACACCCAGGATGAGGGAGGAGTCCCGGGTCAGACCGGCCGACACCCAGGATGAGGGAGGAGTCCCGGGTCAGACCTGCCCACACCCAGGATGAGGGAGGAGTCCCGGGTCAGACCTGCCGACACCCAGGATGAGGGAGGAGTCCCGGGTCAGACCTGCCGACACTCACGATGAGGGAGGAGTCCCGGGTCAGACCTGCCGACACCCACGATGAGGGAGGAGTCCCGGGTCAGACCTGCCGACACCCAGGATGAGGGAGGAGTCCCGGGTCAGACCTGCCGACACCCACGATGAGGGAGGAGTCCCGGGTCAGACCTGCCGACACCCAGGATGAGGGAGGAGTCCCGGGTCAGACCTGTCGACACCCAGGATGAGGGAGGAGTCCCGGGTCAGACCTGCCGACACACACGATGAGGGAGGAGTCCCGGGTCAGACCTGCCGACACCCAGGATGAGGGAGGAGTCCCGGGTCAGACCTGCCGACACCCAGGATGAGGGAGGAGTCCCGGGTCAGACCTGCCGACACCCAGGATGAGGGAGGAGTCCCGGGTCAGACCGGCCGACACCCAGGATGAGGGAGGAGTCCCGGGTCAGACCTGCCGACACCCACGATGAGGGAGGAGTCCCGGGTCAGACCTGCCGACACCCAGGATGAGGGAGGAGTCCCGGGTCAGACCTGCCGACACCCAGGATGAGGGAGGAGTCCCGGGTCAGACCTGCCGACACCCAGGATGAGGGAGGAGTCCCGGGTCAGACCTGCCGACACCAGGATGAGGGAGGAGTCCCGGGTCAGACCTGCCGACACCCACGATGAGGGAGGAGTCCCGGGTCAGACCTGCCGACACCCAGGATGAGGGAGGAGTCCCGGGTCAGACCTGCCGACACCCAGGATGAGGGAGGAGTCCCGGGTCAGACCTGCCGACACCCAGGATGAGGGAGGAGTCCCGGGTCAGACCTGCCGACACCCAGGATGAGGGAGGAGTCCCGGGTCAGACCTGCCGACACCCACGATGAGGGAGGAGTCCCGGGTCAGACCTGCCGACACCCACGATGAGGGAGGAGTCTCGAGTCAGACCTGCCGACACTCAGGATGAGGGAGGAGTCCCGGGTCAGACCTGCCGACACCCAGGATGAGGGAGGAGTCCCGGGTCAGATCGGCCGACACCCAGGATGAGGGAGGAGTCCCGGGTCAGACCTGCCGACACCCACGATGAGGGAGGAGTCCCGGGTCAGACCGGCCGACACCCACGATGAGGGAGGAGTCCCGGGTCAGACCTGCCGACACCCAGGATGAGGGAGGAGTCCCGGGTCAGACCTGCCGACACCCAGGACGAGGGAGGAGTCCCGGGTCAGACCTGCCGACACCAGGATGAGGGAGGAGTCCCGGGTCAGACCTGCCGACACCCACGATGAGGGAGGAGTCCCGGGTCAGACCTGCCGACACCCAGGATGAGGGAGGAGTCCCGGGTCAGACCTGCCGACACCCACCATGAGGGAGGAGTCCCGGGTCAGACCTGCCGACACCCACGATGAGGGAGGAGTCCCGGGTCAGACCTGCCGACACCCACGATGAGGGAGGAGTCTCGAGTCAGACCTGCCGACACCCACGATGAGGGAGGAGTCCCGGGTCAGACCTGCCGACACCCAGGATGAGGGAGGAGTCCCGGGTCAGACCTGCCGACACCCAGGATGAGGGAGGAGTCCCGGGTCAGACCTGCCGACACCCAGGATGAGGGAGGAGTCCCGGGTCAGACCGGCCGACACCCAGGATGAGGGAGGAGTCCCGGGTCAGACCTGCCGACACCCAGGATGAGGGAGGAGTCCCGGGTCAGACCTGCCGACACCCACCATGAGGGAGGAGTCCCGGGTCAGACCTGCCGACACCCACGATGAGGGAGGAGTCTCGAGTCAGACCTGCCGACACCCACGATGAGGGAGGAGTCCCGGGTCAGACCTGCCGACACCCAGGATGAGGGAGGAGTCCCGGGTCAGACCTGCCGACACCCACCATGAGGGAGGAGTCCCGGGTCAGACCTGCCGACACCCACGATGAGGGAGGAGTCTCGAGTCAGACCGGCCGACACCCAGGATGAGGGAGGAGTCCCGGGTCAGACCTGCCGACACCCAGGACGAGGGAGGAGTCCCGGGTCAGACCTGCCGACACCCAGGACGAGGGAGGAGTCCCGGGTCAGACCTGCCGACACCCAGGATGAGGGAGGAGTCTCGAGTCAGACCTGCCGACACCCACGATGAGGGAGGAGTCCCGGGTCAGACCGGCCGACACCCAGGATGAGGGAGGAGTCCCGGGTCAGACCTGCCGACACCCAGGATGAGGGAGGAGTCCCGGGTCAGACCGGCCGACACCCAGGATGAGGGAGGAGTCCCGGGTCAGACCTGCCGACACCCAGGATGAGGGAGGAGTCCCGGGTCAGACCTGCCGACACCCACGATGAGGGAGGAGTCCCGGGTCAGACCTGCCGACACCCACGATGAGGGAGGAGTCCCAGGTCAGACCTGTCGACACCCACGATGAGGGAGGAGTCCCGGGTCAGACCGGCCGACACCCAGGATGAGGGAGGAGTCCCGGGTCAGACCTGCCGACACCCAGGATGAGGGAGGAGTCCCGGGTCAGACCTGCCGACACCCAGGATGAGGGAGGAGTCCCGGGTCAGACCTGCCGACACCCAGGATGAGGGAGGAGTCCCGGGTCAGACCTGCCGACACCCAGGATGAGGGAGGAGTCCCGGGTCAGACCTGCCGACACCCACGATGAGGGAGGAGTCCCGGGTCAGACCTGCCGACACCCACGATGAGGGAGGAGTCCCGGGTCAGACCTGCCGACACCCAGGATGAGGGAGGAGTCCCGGGTCAGACCTGCCGACACCCAGGATGAGGGAGGAGTCCCGGGTCAGACCTGCCGACACCCAGGATGAGGGAGGAGTCCCGGGTCAGACCGGCCGACACCCAGGATGAGGGAGGAGTCCCGGGTCAGACCGGCCGAGCCCAGGATGAGGGAGGAGTCCCGGGTCAGACCGGCCGACACCCAGGATGAGGGAGGAGTCCCGGGTCAGACCTGCCGACACCCACGATGAGGGAGGAGTCCCGGGTCAGACCGGCCGAGCCCAGGATGAGGGAGGAGTCCCGGGTCAGACCGGCCGACACCCAGGATGAGGGAGGAGTCCCGGGTCAGACCGGCCGACACCCAGGATGAGGGAGG